>NW_028258310.1:5876893-6179924 GCF_053883595.1 Heterocephalus glaber | reverse complement strand
CATATTGAAGCACACAGTAATTTATAAGAAGTTTACTAAATTAGAAAGTTAATTTACCATGGAAATCAACTAGACAAAAAAATCAAGAACAAAAAAATCAGAGTTGAACCAATTTTTTAAATTTTAAAGTAATACAAGTAGATATTAATAAAGAAAATATAAAAAGAGTCTTCTGTGAAAAATAAGATAAAATTTTATAGCAAAATAATTAGAGAATAACAGTGAACAAATGGTCTTAATAAATATCTACAACACAATATCTTCTGCTCAGCAGCACATGGGACTTTCTCCAAAATGGATTATATGCTAGTTCATAAAGCATGCGTAAGTAAATGCAAAAGAATCAAAATTATCCCATGCATATTATTGATCATAGTGCAATGAAACTAGAAATCTGTGGCAAAAGAATAAATTATAAACATAATAATAAACACAAATAATGCAAACATAAACATAAATTATGCAAACACATGGAAATTAACACTCTCTTGAATAATCAATGGGTCACAGAAAAAAATATCAAAGAGAAAGTAAGATATTTGTTAGAATTAAATGATAATACCAGTACAACATACCAGAACCTATAAGAAATAATGAAAGCAGTTCTAAGAGGGAAGTTTATACCCATGAATGGCCACATTAGAAAAACAGAGCAAGTCCAAATAAAAAAACCTAATGATACACTTCAAAAACAATAACAATCAAAATCCAAAATTAGTACAAAAAAGGAAATTATAAAGATAGAGCAGAAATTAATGAAATTGAGACTAAAAAAATAAAGTATCAATGAATTGAAGATCTGGTTCTTTGAAAGAATAAACAAACACTGACAAACCCCTAGCAAATCTTACCAAAAAGGGAAAGACCCAAATCATGCCATTAGAAATAAAAAAGGTGAAATCACAATGGACACTGATGAAATCTAGATTATTAGTAACCAATTTGAGAAACTATACTCTAATAAGTTGGAGAATTTAGAAGAAATGAATCAGTAACTAGATATATATGAATTTCCAAAAAAGAACAAAAATAATATAAAACTTGAACAATCCAATAACAAGCAATGAAACTGAAGTAGAAATTTAAAAACAACCAACTAAGAAAAGCCCAGTTCCTGATGGATTCACTGCCAAATTCGATAAGAATTTTAGGGAAGATGAAATGCTAATATTCTTCAAACTGTTTTGTGAAATTGAAAATCAAGGAGTACTCCCAAAGTCATTCCTAGAAGCTAGTATTACCCTGATTTCAAAACCAGAAAAAGGCCCAATCAAAAAAGGAAACTACAGGCTAATCTCTTTAATGAATATAGGCACAAAAGTCCTCAACAAGATATTGGCAAATAGAGTGCAACAAATCATTAAAAAGATCATACATTAGGACCAATAGGATTTATTCTAGGGATGCAAGGATGGTTCAACATATGCAAATGAATAAATGTAAAACATCACATAAATAGAAACAAGATAAAAAACTATATGATCTTCAGAATTGACACAAGGAAACCCTTTGACAAAATACAACATCTTTTATTCAAGATAAAAACCCTGAAGAAAATATGTACAGAAGAACATTATTTCAATATGATAAAAACCAATTATGGCAAGCCAATGGTCAACATCATATCAAATGGCGAGAAACTGAAAGCTTTCCCTTTAAAATCAGAAACAAGTCAAAGGTGTCTGCTGTTACTCCTTCTGTTCAATATAGTTCTGAAAACATTAGCCAGAGGGCTGGAGATTTAGCTCAATGGCACCATGCTTGCCTTGCAAGTGCAAGGTCCTGAGTTCGATCCCTGGTACAAAAAAAAAAAATTAGCCAGAGCAATCAGGCAATATAAAATATATATATATATATATATATATATTTTTTTTTTTTTTTTTTTCCTTGAGAAAAGACACTAGGGATCTATACCAGCCTACCTGGCTCCAGTATAGCTTCATCTTAACTAATTATGTCTGTAATAACCCCATTTCCAAATGAAGTTATATTCTCAGCCACTGGGAGTTAGAAAAATCAACATGAATTTTAGTGGGACACAATGCAACCTTAACACCGCCAAATTATTTTGATAAAACACCTTAAATAATAAAGGAACATTAATTTGTGAGTGAAAAATAGAGAGAAATATACATTCAAGGGTCAATCAATAATCAAAATAGCAAGTTAGTGGTCCAGGCAATGGTTCCTTCAATCTCCAACAAAATTCCGTTGGCCTTATGAATAGATAAAAATATTCAAGAAAAATAAAAAGGCATGAGAAAAGGTGAAGCAATTAATCACTGACTTGGATGTAAAGATTAAAAAGCAAGAATATCAGGTTCTGGGAAATTAAAATCAACATGATATTGGATACAGTGTAATTAAAGAAACAGCTACTGTTGCCAGGTACAATGAAAATAGCTCTTGAAACACAAACTTGAGTGTAGAAAAAATATCACATTTAAATTTTCTGTAAATCCTGTTTATTTCAACTCCAAGCCCCCACTTTAGGCAGGCAATCATTCTTGAGGCATTCCCATGCCCGCTTTCACCCACCTAGGCACCTTACATCTCTTCAGGGCACTGAAGAAGCCTATCTGGTCCCATCCTGATCCTTGCTGAGAAATTCTTTGTCCTCAGGCATCGATCCCATTCTGCCAGTGAGCAGACTGCAGGTTCACTGTGGGGGGGCGGGGGTGGGAGCTGGAAATAGCCAGTTCTTCTGGCCTTGGACATCGGCGGCATCGTATTTTCATGGAACAGAGTTCAGAGTTCAGAGTTGACTCCCCACTGCTCAGCTTGGGAGAAATGCATTCTACCATCTTTGCATCCTCTCAGTGGTCCCCTTTCTACAAAGGCTTTTTAGTCTATTTCAGTGATGGTGAACTTCCTAGAGATGGGGTGCCCAAACTGCAACCCAAAGCCCATTTATTTATTGCAAAGTGCAAACCTGAATACTGAGGTTTTAGTTTAGAAAAAACCAACTCATTCATTACCATCTTTTGTTTTAAAAGAAAAACACAGTAACAGGACTTTCAATGATACAACAGCTCTTTATTGGAAGGAAAAATTTTGCATTTGATGTGCTTTTGTACAATTAATGTATTCTTTGTTGTTGTATGCATGCTGATAATTTTTAAAACCTTGGCTGGCGTGACTTGGCTCACGTGGCAACAGAGAGGGCTCTGCGTGCCTGCTGTAGCATGTGTGTTCTCCACCACACATCTATTTGATGGGTTTAAGGTTTGGAAAAAATTAGGTAGCTTTAGAAAGTTCCCAGAGGTCAAGAAATACATACTCTACTATTTTGCCTGAATGAGGAAGCAACTTCCAGATGAATTTTAAAGCAGACAGTGATTTTTCCCATCAGAACAGAATCACAATTCAGCTTACTGCTTCTTTAGAGTGTGGGTGCATTCCAAAGGAAATGCAAAACATCCAAAATGCAAAATATTCAAAGCCTCAGGACAAAGACACAAAGAAGTCCCAGGACGTGAAGTAAAAGTCCAGACCAGATCAGTACCTCTTTCTTAGCCAAATTAGGCAAGTGATTTGTTTTGTTTTTGGTTTTCTTTTCTTTTTTTTTTTTTTTTTTTTAACCATTTCTCTTAGGTAAGAAGGAATAGAAACCAGTTTCCTAACTCATCGCAGATCTTCTTTAGAGCTCTTACTATATCACATAGTATTACATTTTGTGTAATCAATCAGCCACTCTCAGAAAAAGCCTCTCTGATGTTCACCAGGTTAAGAAACACTCCCTGGAGGTAATTTTTTTGACTGAATAGATGGAGCCCAATTTCCAAAACCGAGACTCTAGCAAACTCAAACTTAGGCAAAATCAGGGAACAGCTCTTAGTTCTCCTCTTTACATTGTTTTGAAAAAAAGGCATTTAATTTGACTGCTATGTGTTATGAATTTAAAATTATTCCACCAGGATCAGAAATGCAGTGGTCACATAGGTCCATATGTGAGTGAGCTGGGGTTGTGAAAATAGGCTTAAGAAGCTGAAGTCAGGGTGTGGAGGAAGAAAGTTCTATGAGGGGAAGGACAAAAGGCCTGCAGACAACTTAGATGCATAAATACCAGGATGAAAAAGAAGAATCTGACAGTAGGGGTAGTTATTTTTCATTCACAGTCCTGTGGGTATATGAATAAGGGATATTTTCATTTCACTCATTTCATCCTACTGATTGAGGGGTTTTCTGTAAATGGTATAGTGATCACTTATCCAGGTTTGCCAGCAACTGAAGGGATTGCCCCTTTTAAGGGTTCTGATTAGCATTTATGATTTGGTACATGAAATGTACATTATTTACTCTCTGTTTTATGCAGTGGTGGCTTCCTTCATGCTTCATGTTCCCAAGTATGTTGTGCTCCTTAAGTCATGTGCTCCAGAGTCATTGCATTGAGTTTGTCCACTTTTTATACTCAGGTTGTCTCTAGGGTCTTACTGAGACTTTCAGAGGTCTTTTATATGTTGGTTATATCTATTGATAGTTATAAATCTAGGGGAAGTTTAGAAATTAAAACTTAGAAATTTAAAAGTAATTCTATTAATATATTTTAAAATAATAATTGTCATTAACATAAAACTTTTTAACTAAAAATAACTCTTTTAAAAAACAACAACAAAAGAAAACATAGAAGGTACAATAGTATTGTTTTACATTTTTGCAAATCTCATTAATGTCTAGGTCAATTGAGGAGAGGTAGATTCTCATGTCTGTTTCTACATTTAAAGTGCCATGTAGAATCTGAAAGACTTCAGCCCATCCATGAAAACATATTTTAAAATGCTAATAATTTATAGGTGTCATTCAAACAGTTTTAACTTTAAAGACTCCAAGCTCCAGGGATTTGTTTTAAGAACCTCTACACTACATTGCTACTTTTCCCTGTCATTCTGTAAATATTTTCCATCCAGTAACTTGCATCTGTGAAACTCTAATTTAAACATTAAACCATTCCTTTGGCCAATAGATGAGATCTCCATTGACAAAACATCTGCTCATCCAAACTTTTTTCCCTGAAGCTTCAGGGATTGAAAAATAGTTGGAAAAAATCTAATTCTATGAAATAAGTTTACAGATCTGATGTAATACCAAAAGATTGTAAGACTCAGAAGACCTAACTAAGGAATTTTAAATTATAAAATTGATTAGTTAAGTTGTAAAATGAGTCTGCATGGAGCCTTCTTTAGAAAATGAATCACCTTTACCATCCAATGATTCAAATATAAGGTAGTTGAGGCAACAATAGATCACATAATCACCTGAAACTTAGGATCAGTCTTGAACCCTACTTCTTCCTTAATTATCAAACCTGATTCATACATACTTCTTCTCTCTGTCTTCTTTCCACCACTGAGTTAGGCCATTACCATCTCTGAACTAGATTTTTACAAGATTCCACACACAATGACATGCCTGGCTCTGGTCTCTCAAATATTTCCTTCTTAGCACTCTCAGGGATTTCTCTCTTGAATACAATCTGAATGTGCTTTCCTCAAATATTCAGTGGCTCCCCACTGCCTAAAGATTAATTCCAAGTTTTATAGTGGAAGGAAAGAATGCAGGCTTTGACATCAGAGAGACAAGTGGAACATCAAGAGACTTACAGTCTGAGCTTCTCCAGGGGGTAGGTGGTGTCTTGGGAGATAAACACAGACTGTTATGATTAGAGAAGGATGAGTGGTGGGAGAGAGCTCCTGAAATGACCTATGAAGAACATCAGACCCTAACTTGAAGGAGAAAAGAAAAGCATTATAGAGAAGCTGACATCTGATTGAAAATCTGAAAAGGAGAGTTTCTTGGTTTATTTGTTTTTTTGATAACGAGCAAGGTGGTGAGAAAAGGTAGTAGGAGCAGAGAAGAGAAATCCTATGCAGAAGTAGAGGGAAAATGTATTCATTAAAATCTGACTCCAAGGAACAATGCTTTTGTTTTTTCTTAGATAAAGGTAGGAGAATATGGCACATGCAAGGATTTGAACATAGTGTAAAAGTGGTACGCAGGGAGATCAAGTGGGGAAATAAGGAGGTTGTCAGATTTAAAAAGGGTATTGTAAGATCTATTAAATAGCATCGACTAGGCCTTGATAATTAAAAAGGGGCCAAGTTAGGATTTTAAGCTGAGGAGAAGAGAAATATAAGGGTTCATGTTATATAATCTTTGCCTTGCTGTAACGTGGAGGAGTCATTAAATAAGAAGCACAATGAAGACAGCCAGAAACTACATACAGTGGCTTGGACAGTGGTGATGATGGTGAACACAAAAACCAAGATGGATTCAAGAACTAATTTGGGGATCATCCATCACAGTGCTCAGAAATTGATTTGATATATGGGGTGAGGAAAAATAAAGAACCAAAGCAGCACAGATTTGTCATTTTAGCCACATCATAGTGGTAACATCTATCACTGGCCTAAGGCATGTGGGAGAAAGAAAAGGCTTGGGGCAGGAAAATGTTGAGTAGAATTTTGGAGAAGTAGAGCTTGAGTGGATCATGAGAACACTGGTGGAGCTCTTTAGTAGGCAATTAGAATATCAAATCTAAGGGAAGGAAGAAAATCTGGACTAAGGACGAAGACATGATGGTCATTCTGAACAGACTGTGGGCCCAGAAGCTAGGTCATCAAAGGAGTGTGTAGAGAAGGAGCAAGAGGGGAGCGAGTCCGTAGAGGAACTCCATCATCTGCAAGATGATGCATACAATTTCTCAGGGCCATTTGGAGACTTACATGAGCTAAATTATTGCGAGTACCTAGCAGAATGCCTTAGTCTCCATATAAGCTCAGGAAATCTTTAAATAAATAATCAAATGAAAGCAAATACCTACCTGCTGTAATTGGAGTATGTTTGTCCCTTAAATGTTCATGTGGTGGACCCTTGGTCCCAGTGTGGCGGAGTTGAGGTGGGATATTCTTTAACAATTGGAGGCTTTGGAAAGTAAATAGGTCCTGGGGGCTCCACCTTCATGAATGGATTAATGCTGTCACATAAGAGTGGTTCTGGTCTTATAGGAATAGATGTTTCCACAAGAATGGTTGCTATTGTGAGCCTGGCACCTTCCTTAAATCCCTGTTCTGCACATGCTGTGCACCCCCTTTTACGTGCTCCTGCCATTACAGCACCATCCACTATGAGGTCCTCAGCAGGGCTGAGTAGATGTTGGCACCAGCACTTGAACTTCCAAAACTGTGAGCTACATAAACTGCTGTTCCTTTAACCTCAGGATTTTTTGTTATAGTAACACAAATCAGGCTAAGAAACGAACTTCCTTTTCACCTGTACAAATTAAGAAAACTGCAAATGAGTTTATCATATCATAGAAAACTTTATGAAGAATACAGTTGAAGCCCTCACAAAAAAGACACCTGTTCTTGTCGGTACAGTCATGACTCTTCAGAGACAAGGCCTTTTGCTTTCTCTTATTCAGGAAAGTCACATTAATTAATACCCAGTCAGCTATTTAAAACTGACCTCTGTTTGATCTTGACATTTACAAGCAGAGGAAGTCTTTAGTTATGTAACGGGGCCTCAGTGCACACATCCAGGCTGCAACAACAGTAATTACAGAGGCAGATTTGTCATCATGCCTGACTCTTTAAAACAACTCATCTCTTTCTACTTTTGCAGTATTCTCCAGTTCACGCCCAACAATCCAGCATCAGGATGAAGATTAACATCTGCTCAGATAAGAGGTTGTTGGATTTTTTTTTAATTAAAGAAGGGGACTCCTGTTATAAAATCAAGCAGAACTCTGACCCAATGGTTAAATGAAGTTCTCAATAACTACGTTTCATGGTGACAAGGAAACCCATTCCAGATCAAACAGACTGCTTGTGATTTTATGGCATTAAAGTAGACTTCAAAATAGGTCAGAAAACAAAAACTCATTCACAAAACCTCATGATTTCAGATTGGCATATCAAGCATAATTTCTGAGCATTTGCAGAAATGAATACTCCTACCAAGGGCACATTACTTATTTCAAATAAACTTGACATCAAGGGATCCACTGTTGCATTTAAACAATAAATAAGAAGCAGAACATTTTGGGGATAATCTCAGTATGCACCAAGCCATTTTTAACCACTCAGTAAAGATTTTTCAGTATCCAAAAATTTTTTAGAAATCAACGTTCCTTCCACTTTTTATCTTAAAGGAAACATAGATCTGACATAATATTCTAGTTTGGGGGTGCTTTTATTTGCCTATTTCTAGTTAAAGCTTTACAACAATACATATGGATATGCCTGGAGAATTGAGTGTAAATAGTCAAATTATTAAAACTTCTAAGAGAAAGCAAACGGTCAGAATTCCCCCTTTTCTGCTACTGTGATCTATTCCTTTCAGCTCTGCCAGCTGCAACTTGCACTGTTTTATCATTTATGGCACACTCTTGTTAACTTCTGGCCAAAGGAGTCCGACAAGAAAAGCCCCGTCGTCCCTGGAAACCCCATATTGAACACAACATATGAGTCCTATAACCCTGAACTAACTCAGGGCAGTAACTTGGTCTTATTGTTCATTGCTCACTTTCAAAACCAAGAGAAGTCTCTCTCTTTCTCTCAACTACAATCATCATTTTGTTGAGGTCAGGAGCCCACAGGTTACTCTCAGTACCTACACTTCACAGCAGGTTTTAAGATCCAGTATTATTCCACAGAAGCTCTTTAGCGTGGCCCAGCGAAGTTCTCAGCATCATCTGACACTCCATGTTTCTTCCATGCTTGTTTGTTTATTTTCTCTGTCTTCCCATTTGAATATCAGTTCTATAAATCAGGGATCTTGACTAACTTGTTCACTGTTGTATTCTCACTTCTTATCAGAAAAAAAAAAATCCCACTCAAAATAAAAGAGCTAAGCTTGGCTTGGTCGTGACTTTGAACAGTCTGAAAACCACTAGTGCCCCAAACTGGGTTTTTGCCATAAGCAGGGTGTGGGGGTTAGATGTCAGCATAGTCTGATTCAGTACTGACCTGTACTTTTGTTTACCTTTTTATTCTCTGATAGGATTTCCATTAACTTTCTTGTTCATTCTGACAACTTAAACATGATTTTCTTTCTTCAAATAAAGATCACAGATAACTCATCCCCACCTTTACACTCCGTATGACTCCAGCAAGGAGTGTCCTAGAAATCAGCTCTTGTCATTGTCTGCTAACTTGAGACTTGGCTTCTTGTCTTGCTGATATTTCTTCTGTAAATTGCAGCATAGGATTCCCAGAACAATACTTTTTTGGGTCATACTTTATAAATATTTTCTATATTATAAAAGGGTACCTAGTTGCTAATGTATCTTTATAGGACATTGTCATTATGTTAGGCATTTGCAGAACTGAGAAAACAAATGAAGAAAACCTCATTTCAGTTGCCTCAGTTTGAAATGCTGAAACAAACATATCCTGTATGTTTCTCTTTCTACATGTAATGCCCCCAAGAACATCCCAAGCACAAACCTCATAACTGGGGTTCCAGCCAACTGTACATGTCACACAATTTAAGACTAGTGAAAAAAAGATTAGGAATTCAGGGATAAACAAGTATATCTGTGGTCAACTGATTTGGTGGGGTTCAAGTATGGCAAGAGGATTCAGCAGTAAAAAGAACTGTCTTGTTAAGTGGTGCTTGGAACACTGACTCTCCATATTCCAAAGAACACTGAGTTTCTAGGTAGGACAAAGCACATGTCAATGACATGATCATGGGATTGGATAAAAGAAGCAGAGATTGCTATTTCACCACCAAATAACATATCTCCCTTTGTCAATAACAGAATCCCCATACTTGAGGAAATGACAATGTACCCAGCTAAATACCTGTGTTTCTCAGCTCTCATGGAAATAGAGGTGGTCAGTAATGTATAAGAATTCAACTAAGTGTTATGGTTTATATCCAGATGTGCCCCAAAGCCTAATGAGCTCATAGGTGTGGCTTTTGGGAGATGACTGGGTCATGGGGATGTGATACTCATCAGTGCATTAGTCTACTGATGAATTTATAGCTAAATGTGATGTTGGGAGGTAAAGTCTGGTCAAAGTAGGTGGGTTACTGGGGGTGTGGCCTGGAAGAAACCAATATCTTTTTCCTTCCTCGATCGATCACTTCTCTCTCTCTCTCCCCTTCTCTCTCTCTCTCTCTCTCTCTCTCTCTCTCTCTCTCTCTCTGTTTCACACTGCCCTGCTGTTTCTCCTCTCTCTAGCCTAATGCTGCCCTGCCTTGGAGCCAGCTAATTATGGACTGAAACCTCTACTAACTGTGAACCAAAATAAAACTTTCCTCTTCATAGTTGTGGGCTTCAGGTATTGTGTCTTTAGCAATGAGAAAGGCACTAAGACACTGAGGTTTTCAGAGAAGGCTTTAAAAGAGGCTGCTCAGCAGGCAAGTGCCCATCTCTATCTTATACTTTCCTTTGCTGCCTGAAATGTGAATAAGATGACAGCAGCTATAGAGGGCTCTTGGACTTTAGAAAGGAAACCATGTTCGAGAATATAAAAAAGACAAAGCTCAGGCCTCTGCGGATTGTAGGACTATCACACCTTTGCTGGAATGCCTAGGTCCAGACTTAGTGGAAATTGAACATCTACCTTATTTAAGCCACTCTTATCTAGGTTGTCTGTTTTATGTACCTAAACCTAATCCTAATTTCATCACTCTCTGCAGCTGGGGACAAGGAAACTTGGCTTGAAGGTCTGGATTAGTGTCTCATGCTCGCTCGAACTAGATGGGATCTTTTTAGAAATACAATTTCTTGACTCTTATTCCAGATCAACTGTATCAGAACCCTGGAGGTAAGGCCTATCAATCTGCCTAATAAGCCCACCACTTTCCAGTTTGAGAACCAAGATAAATTGTTCTTGTTCAGTGTTATAGTGCAGGAGGCAAATTTTTGACCATTTCTCATTTAGGAAAAAAAATACAGCTTGCTGCCAACATTTATTTAATTTTACATAAACATGCTTTTTGAGACTGAAGCAAATCTGACTGATTTTCAATGTGAAAATAAAATATAAAAACTATTTCTAAACAGAACTTCTTGCTAACCATAATGTAACAGAAATGTATATGATAATCCAGGATTTAACAATTTTTTGTGTGGCAAATTTCAAAGTGATTGAGTTACTATATTTTGTAAATGGAAATATCACTACTAAAAACAGAAGGCTACAAATAGAGTGATATTTTTTGTTTCCAAAGACTACTGACATACTATAGTGATGCAAAAATAATAATAAAAGTGAGATATTTCATGGCAAACTTTGGAGTAAAGTTAGAACTAAAATCTGTGAGTTATCTCACAGATAAACACTACAGTTTAAACTACACGGTAAACACAACAGTTGCAAGAATCACTGGCTCTCAGGGCCAGTGGTTCTTGGTTAAAAGTTTCTTTAGCCTGTGACCAGATATGACTAAGAACAGGGACCTTGAATTTTAAAAATACTTGGATTGTAATATTATAGACAGGTGAGTTAGTTAGAAATATTATAGGTAGTCAGATAGGGCTAGGTCCTCGAGAGGGTCAGGATAAAGGTGAAATGCACCATAGCTTCACGGAGACACATGGACTGAAAAGCAGGCCTCAAGATAAAGACATGATGACCAGACCTATATACTTCCTCAAAGAACAAACACTAGTCCTAATGAAGTCTAGACAGACATCAGCCACCCTGGTGGGTGACCAGAGACCTCTGGACCCACCACTTCCTAGGAGAATCTTTGTTCTTTCCATCCACGATTGTTATGTTACTTGTTTCCTAAATGGACCACTATTACCTAAGTGACTATACCTGTAACCTTATCAGATGATTCTGTTGTGGCCCACATTGTACCCACATGTGTTTCACCCTGTAAAACTCCCTTATAGAGTCCCTGGCCACTCACTTGGT
The DNA here is from genome assembly GCF_053883595.1 of Heterocephalus glaber. NCBI lineage: Eukaryota > Metazoa > Chordata > Mammalia > Rodentia > Bathyergidae > Heterocephalus > Heterocephalus glaber. The sequence continues at coordinate 6,168,048 of NW_028258310.1, read as the reverse complement.
TCCCTCCTGCCCCTCAGGGGCTTTCCTATCAATAAATATCTTCCTTCTCTTAACCTCCGTTGTTCCTGGAATTCTTTCTTCAATTTTTAGAGCACAAAAGCTCAGCATATCATACAGCTAACAGGTTGGTAGATATAATATTTCATATTTCATCTCTGCTATTATTTCCTGTATCAGTAATACAAAATTCACTACTTGCTCACTGTATGAGCTTGGTGAAATGAACATGTTTTTGAGTTTCATTGTTTGCAGTTGTAAATGGAGATTATAATAGTGCCCCTTATTGAGGCTATTATGTGGATCAAATGCTCCTAAACACAGTACGTGGAACCAGCATTGCAGCAGTCTGGTCCAGGCATACATTCCTGTAGGATTTGAGGTTAGACATTCCTCTTCACCCCATTTCCTTTCTGCTTTGTCCCCATTATCACATCTGCTATTCTTTAAGGTAAAAGAGAACCTCAAGCTGGGAGATTCTAGGGGAAACAAAAAAGAAAAGAAATTTTCTTTCCATATAACTGGTCATATAAGCTACTGAGTGAGGATATAGGAATGCCCTATTACTAGTTTTGTTTTGAGACTTGGGAGATATCTCTCTCATCAGGTAAAGGAAAACTTATGTCCAACTGGGACATAAGCTTATATTAACAAATAAGAACTTTTCATACATGCCTTTTTCAAGAATTAGGAATAGAAATACCATGCTCTGCTCCACCAAAATTTCTATCCATTTGCAGTATCACCAACAAACCTGTCTTCATGAGTGTCATTGAAGTTGACCTATTTTTATTTTTTTTGTAGTTTTTAGTTTTTTGGTATTGGGTATCGAACTCGGGACCTTGCGCTTGCAAGGCAGGTGGCAGCACCACTGAGCTAAATCCCCAGCCAGAGGTGAAACTACTTTTATGCCCCCGAAGACCATAAAGAGAGTCCTTTATGTGTTTTGTCTATGCTTCATCTCTACTTGAGTAAAATAATGTTTAGAAAAAAGGAGAAGTCTCCCACTTGGCTTCCCGTCTCCTTACCCTTGCATCAAATCATGAAATCTCATGCCCAACTAGTGTTTATGACGCACTTAATATTTAACTAATATTTTACTAATTATGATACCCTAAAGGTATACCACAATTCTGAGTAGATTGTTGTTACTGAGTTCACCTCCTCCATGGGGGAATGATCACAGATTTCTACTCCTCCAAAGAAAGTCATGAAAGGACCAGACACCCGTCCTGGTCATTCAGCTCATAGTGTGAGCAAAATCTGACATAAGCAGGAATAGACAGAAGCCCTAGCAGATGAAACAGATAGGAAAAACAAGGAGAAAGAACTGCAGGCCTTTTACCAAGTGAAGAGTTGAGAAAGTGCACGACAGAAAGCTGCATAAGTGAGAAAGAGCCAAGTTGAGAGGAAGGAGCTCCAGTAAGGGAGCAGGCAGGAGGGTGGTAGAGGCTAGGATTGGGAGAGCCAAAAAGAATGGCTGTGGTATGATTTGTGTCATCTTGCAAACATTTTGAGTGACACCAGTAAAGAAAGCTATGTATATATACACACATATAAACACAAATGTAAATAAAGCATATTTGGTGAGAGAGACTTTTGTGGTGGGTTGGGACTATGAGTGATTAATTTATATGTCTCAAGGCATGAAGAGAATTGTAGAATTCTGTTACAACTACTGGTAAGAGTCAAGATACACTGATATTTATGGAGAACTACAATACTATCTTAGTGCATTTGGGATGATATAACCACATGCCGTACACTGGATGTAATGAATTGAAATTTATGTCTTATGGCACCAGTGGCTAGGAAGTTCTAAGATTAAGATGCCAACAGGTTCACTGTCTGGAAGACCCACTTCCAGGTTCCTGGATGGCACCTGCTTGCTGTTTCCTCAAATTATGGAAGGGTCAAGGGAGCTCTTTTGGGCCTCCTTTGTAAAGATACTAACCCTATTTACAAAGGCTCCATTCTCATGATCTAGTCACTTTCCAAATACCCCACCTCAAAATACCATCATTTTGAGGGTTCATATGGATTTAAGGTGCACACATTCATTCAGGCTATAGCAGTCCTAAGAGGCAGATAGCTATCTCTTCACAATCTTCTCAGTGGCCCTATGAAACTAGTATGTTTATCTCCTTCTAGATAAGATATCTGTGGCTGGGGAGATGAGGTAAATGGCCCAAGGTCAAAAAGCCAGCATAGCAGAGTAGAAATAAAGCTTGAGCTTCCCGGTCTAATGACTGGAGCTGGGAACCAGAAGCCTGTAATGAATCTGAGAGACCCTGGGTCAGCATTGCTACCAACAGGAGTGTTGCTTCATGAGCTCTGTCTGGGGGCATGTCTGGTTCATGCTTCACTGTGGTATTTTCTTAGCATTTGTCTCAACACAATAGTTGCAGGGTCAATTTGCTCTTGTATAGTCCTAAACAGCAGCCCTCCAGTCACTTTTCTTCATCCTCCTGTGTGTACAGGTGACAGAAGCCAGCATGTGTGCCAAAACTGCTTTTTATGGGTGTCTCTAAAAACTTACTTTTCTTTTTCCTCTTACATTCTTTTTTTCTTTTTTTTTTTCCTTAAATTCTTTTCTTGGTACATTTTAGGTATACAATATGTTTACATTTATCACTGGGTGTTTGTACCTGTACATACATCTTTTCCCCATTACCTGTGCACCCTTCACCCCTCCACCCTTCTCTACTTACAGACTTTGTTTCTGTTTTTTTCTTTTCTCATAATTTTTCCTTTCCCATTCCTAACACCTTTATTGTCTTTCTTATTCCACCTTCTTTTTCTTTACCTGCTACCCAAATTTCAGGCATTTAGCTTTCTTCCTACTTCTCTGAACCTACAGGAAATATAATCAAGTATTTTCTTATGAAAGAATTGGAGATGTTGGGGTTATCAGTATAATATGGGATAAAAGTGGGACTCTAATGATCCTTTCTCACTCTAACCAGCTGAATTGTAGCAGTTTCTTCTCAAGCCTTTGACTACCTAGATTACGAATCTTAATTGAAAGTTATCCTAGTCTTAAATTTCTTTTATTTTCACAACGGTGGTATGACTACAAAGAAAGCATAATTGTTAATTAGAGTGAAGCCCAAATAATATTCTGTTTACTGTGTGACTGCAGTAGAAATGGCCACAAGCTCCTTATTTCTTTATTATTTTTATTTTTGTTTTTCTTTCTTATAGTGAGCCAAGAGGCATGTTGGAGGGGACCATAGAATCATCAAGTTTAGGGAAACTGAGGCCCAGGACCAAAAGATGCCTAGTGTATACGACAATTCCTGACATCCATACTTCTCATTCCGAGTTAACTCTGAGTTCTCATTCTGAGTTAACTTATTCTGAGTTAACATTCTTCCTTAAGAAGCAAAGCCAGGAGGTAACGATTCAGCCCACGATGAAATTTACCCTTTTGCTCTAGCACAAACTTTTGTCCTTGTCATTTCTTCTGATCTTCTACCACATTTTAGCCCTTACATCTGGCCAGTGCTCATCTGCATGGCTAACATACATAATCTGTGTTACCTGTGAAAGTCAACTACAATCCCAATATCCTTTTAATAAGGCCTAAATTATTGACATTCAGAAGAAGAACCTTAACATGTATCACAGGCAAAACTATTTCTTCAAACACACACGCGCACGCACGCGCACACACACACACACACACACACACAGTAATCTTTTGTTTTGAATAATAAAGACCTTGCCTTCTGCAAGTGCTCATTGCATGGCTGGTAAGGAAGACAGTGGCACCCAGTGGACAAATGTTTGTTTGAGAAAGATGTCTTATTCTGAAATATTCTCTAGAACATTCTTAAGAAAGATTAGTTGCTCCCCTATTCCCTATAGTTCTCTTCCCCCACTTAAAAAAACATCAATCAATTTAAATTTTTAAAAGGAGGGCAAATGGGGCTATTACCCTTTTTATCTTTTCAAAGATGAAACTAGACTAAAATATTGAGAAAGGAAAAATCTTAGGATTAAATCCTTTGAAAATATTGTATTTGACCTGTTTCAACAGTAGCAATGGAGACAGCTAAATCTAATAAAATGCCCAACTTAATTAAAAATGTAATATTGGAAATGCTTGTAATGTGTTTTTACACACCATACCCTCCTTTTCCTTAAACCATTGCCAACTTCCAGTTAAATTCATCAAGTTATGCAAATCTGCCAACTTCAACAACTATTCTTCAGACATCAACACAAACAGACTCTGCAACTTACTGCTATCGTTCAGTTCCTTTTGGGGCCATCAAAACATTCCTTTCACCCTCAACTCCTCAGTGATTCTGTCTGTGAGCTGCTTGGGTAGAGAAGCCCTGGCTTATATGTCTTTATTCCCAAAATACCTCACCTGCATTTTACTTATGCCAAGAGCTAAAAAGTTGAGTAATATCCCATTTCCATTTTTATATATTTAATCTGCTAAACACTGAAAAAATAAATATATCTGATTGTTTGGTATTGTAAAGGGCTCATCCACTTAAGAATCTAAAATGTTAGGAACTATTTGAATTGGATAAAACATTTATAAAAAAGGAAAGAATACTTTTATGAGTGAATTAAATCATACTGAAATGAAAAATCATAAAAAAGTCATTCAAGGGCCGGGAATTTAGCTCAATAGTTCTGCCACCTGTCTCGCAAGTGCAAGGTCCAGAGTTCGATCCCTGGTACCAAAAAAAAGTCATTCAATTATAAAATAAACAGGCATTTTAGGCAGGGATTTCTTCTTCATTCAAAAACCCTTCCTTGGCTTCTGAAATCATTCAAAAATCCTTCCGAGGCTCTGAAACTGTTAGTTTTTCTTTTTTTGGCTTTGAAATGTTACTTTATATTATTTGCTTTGTAATTCATAACTTTGCCACAGATTGAGGTTTATTTTGGAGAAAAAAAAAAGCAGTTGGAAAGCGAGGGCCATCGCATGCATCTGAGATAAAGACTTTCCCAAAAGTGCAACACATTTTCATTAACTGACAGGAGTCCCCTTGTGACACCTTGCTTCAGTCACAGTCAGCAAATATCGCAAAGTCAGGCTCTTCACACTGAGCTACAGCCCCAGCTCTGTTTTTTGTTTTTGTTGTTGTTGTTATTTATTTATTTATTATTAGGTGGAATCCCACTAAATTGCTGGGCTCAAACTTGCTTTCTGTTAGTTCAAAAAAAAAAGATGCCATTTATTTGCCTCACTAAATAGCATGTTAACTATATATACTTCTTTTTCTCATAAGTTCCACTTCCTCTTACAGGAGTTTCTGTAAAACGTTTCATAAAGCTGACATTGTGAGATTTTATTGTAAAAAGACAATATATTATTATTTTTTAAAACCTTGTAAAATTGTTTTTCAAATGTTTCTAAAATATATTCATATCCAAATGTACCAATCTGTAAAAATTTAACAAATATTTCTAACATTCCAGGGTCTCTTCTATTCTTTTCCTCCACTGACTGTCACTACAAGGAAGCATTGATGGTTCTTTGTCAAAGCGGGGACACAGCGCTAGGAATTTTTGTTCTCTGGGGCTAACATCTTCTGTCAGGGGAAAGGTCAATATTAGCAAATATTGTACTACATTATTTGCAAAGTAAATTGGGAAACAATCGATCCCCTCTTTGAGCTTTTCTGATACCCTCAGCCAATGCATCTGAAACCAGAGACCTGCTATACACAAATAACACAGGCCTGTAGTGTCTAGGCTGTTGGCTCAGGCCAGCTCCTTGTATATCCCACTTTGCTTCTGTGAGTTTCTAAAAACCAAGAGGGAAGTCAATATTTGAAACACTCTCTTCCAAGTAAACTTTCCTCAAATCATTCAAGAAAATCATCCTGTGTGGTTCCTATAGGATTTTTTTTTTTTTTAACCTTTGGGCTTATCTGTTTATAATGCAAATACGCCTTACTTAAGAAAACCACATGCTTAAGGAGGGTTTGCCCACCTCATGTTTGTGCGGAATGAAAATCAAATAAAATATAAATGTAAAAAGTTTCAAAGGCTGAAAATTTCCACACGGATTGGAGTAAGTACTGAATGAAAAGCTGTGTATATGCTCATATGCATGTCCACGTGCATGTGTGGGCCAATTGGATAGAGGTTAAAGCATGCACTAGACTTGCACTTGCTGCACTGCACAATGAAGCCCATACATTTCCAGTTCCCATGACAGGTACTGCCTGTTTAGACAGAGCTTTAGCCTTTTCTTCTACTTCCTTCAGGCAAATGTTCACAAATTTGAGTTGGGTCAAAGCAAATGACATTCATTCAGTGTCCAAGGACTTTCTCTTTAAAACAACAATCAAGCATTACTTTTTGACAGTGATCATTTCCAGGCACATCTCAAACTATTTTATGAACTAAGGATAGGCTAAATAAACTCACACAGTACTTCTCAACGCAGTAATAAAACAGCAAAATTTTATAAAAACAATAATTTTACAATTTAATAATTAGAGTTTAAAAGAAGAGTAAAAAGTAAGACAATTAATAGCTTTAGAAAGTGAGACTAAAAGGACTGGTGTCTAATTTGTTTGGAATTTGGTTAATCTGTAGCCTTTACTCTTACCTCAAGAGGTTAGGCTCAAAGTGTCATATAACTAATGGGAGATGTCACCTAAAAGTCTAGTGCTGAACATTTGCCTATCAGGAGGAAGGGAGTCATTTGAACTTAGAGAAGCTTTTGCTTCCTCTGATTTCACTTTTGTACCTCAAGTGTTATTAATGCAAAGACACCACAGGTTTTGGAATCAGATCATTCTTCTCCAGAACATGGCTAATATGATTCAAATCAGCAGATGTATAGACCTCGCCTCTCAAAATTCTTCTAAACTTACCTTTTCTGAGCTACAAAATTGGTGTAGGAATAGTTATAGAGTCCTCTGAGACTTGATCACTTCCTAATCTTTGGCTAATGGGACAATTAAGAATTACAGACTAATATAAAAATTAAAAAGGAATCCCTCATACATGCCAGCATTATGACCTTCCTATATCTTCCCCTGGGTGTGTCTTGTTTTCTCAAGACATTCCTGCTGTCTCAGCTGCTTCTGATTAGCTCCATAAAGAATAAACAGTGTTTCTACATATATTAAAGGTCTAACTGTTACTTTATTTCCCCTTTAGTTTAAGACACTACCAATTTTATGCACATGTGCGTTTCCTGGTGATACAATACAGCCATCTGGTGGTAAATGGAACCAGCCATAAAGATAAAGTATTCATTCAGATCCTATAATTGCACGTATTCTATGCTGAACCCTGAGCTCTGCCACTGGGTTCTGAAATAAATGGAACTCTGGATGAGGGGCAAAGAAATGTTGCTAAATCTCACAAACAAGCTGGCTCCTAGTCAAGCTCTGCCCCACAGAGTTGCATAATCATTGTTAAAAGTTTACCTTTAAGGGGAATCAACATCTTGGACCAGAATGATGATATTAAGGACTTAGTGGACCAGTGGTCATCTCTATTCCAGGATGATTTTCATAATTTCAAGAGTGGGGCCAAATATTCTCAGCAAGTTTCAAAAGCAAGTTTTGTGTGTGTGTATTGGTAGTTGGAAATAAATACGTGCAGTAAAACATTTTATGTAGAAAGGGAGGATTGTCAAGAGGTCAGAGTATCCACAAAGATTGAGACGGCTTGATATACACAGTTATTTCCAGGGATAATCTCCTTGTCTAAAGTTTGATCTCAAGAGGAACTTTAAGAAAAATCATTGTGAGGGTGATAAAGGAATCAAAAGTGATCAATATGTTTTACACATGTATGTGTCAATTCTCCAATATGGACATAGCTATTATGTATTGTGAACATATCCCAACAAAAAGAAAAAGGGAAAAATCAAACCAACAGGACCAGCTAATCCATTTCTCTAGAACTTTTTATCCAAATACCCCAAATTTCCCATCCAACAAAGACAACATTTCCAGTAAGACAAAAACATTTAAAAGCAAAGCCAAATGAAATAGGTTTAACTGAAGAGATTGTTTTTAAATAATATAGGACTGTTGCACAGATAAACTTAGCAAGTTGTTATGTATTATAAAACTGAGAAAGACAGGAGCAAACTAAGAAGAACTCAGTCTGTCTTCTGCACCCAGCTGCAAGCTTTGCCTCTTCCCTCTAAAACCCTTCTTTCCCACTTGAGAGCTCGCCATTCCACACTTAAGCTTTGCCCCCTATCTCTGGGTGGTTTGGCTTTTCCCAGTCCCTTAAGGGCAAGTACTTTTCAACAGGAGATGACCCGATGGACTGAAGACAGGAGTAAAAAATAAGAACAATTTCAAAAATAAGTAAAACATGGAGTTAGAAGTTTTGGAGGCAGATGTGCAGTTTCAAAAGCACTGAAAGTACATGTAGTCAGTCATTGTCCCATTTTGCAGAATGCAATGGCAAAAGAACAGAGAGATGGGACTTAATTTGATCCTGCATCCAGGCGTGCTTGGACACGCTCAATGTGTGTTAATGATGGAAATGAATACTCTCAGTGGTTGACGTATTGACAGATGAGCACATTATTTAACAGTCCGTTACCTGACATCAAAGTGCTGAAAATACAGGAGATTACCAGTGTTTGGGGATTGAGCCTATATGTACATTTCCAAGTGATAAATTTCGGCAATGTAGTAATTCCTGTTCTTAATTTCTATTTTTCATTTGAAAAAATTTCTACCCAAATGTCAAGACAATAATCTAAATGCATGTAGCCCCTAAGATGATCAAACTAGATTAATACTAAGTAATATTTAAAATTGAACAATCTCTTTGATTACTAGGAAAGACACTTGACTTTTACATGTGTTTGGGTTGATAATTTACTAATTTTGAACAAATCTTACATGAGATTTTAAAAGTAGACTCTTTTAGTTATAAAGCTTTATCATTTGAAAATTTAGAGGATTTAAATGTTTTTACTAATTTTATTTTTCCTGATTTCTCTAACCTGTCCCAGTACCTTCTCATTATCTCCTTACTTGCTTTTAAGCTTTTATTTCTTTGTGCCGAAGTGCCCTTGCTCTTCTCCTTCAGCCATATAAACTCCTCCTGTCCTTGAGAACTGGTTCAAGGTCTCTGCTCCAACTTCTCGTGCCATACCTAGAAAGGCTCCTGTGTACAGAGGCCAGACAGGGCCTTGCTGAGCATTTAATAGGAACCCAATAATACGTGTTGATTGATTGGAGGCTCAGCAGTCAAGGAAGGTGGTTGCACTGGATAGAGTAGCTCTTCATGCTGAGAGACAAAAACAGTGATTTCTTTGAGCAATATTTTGCACATCTCCACATGCATGGAGATAGAGCCCCAGGGAGGTTCTGCTTGCTGGAGCCAGGGGCTGGATAGGACAGCACAGGGCAAGGTGATGGCCATGAAGTTGGTGTTGTGAGGTTTCTGTAAGGTCTGAGTGATAACTGATGAAGTGAAACAGGCAAATACTTCAACAGACGAAGTCTTCACTAAATATTAATACTTCTGTTAATCCTGTGAGAAGGATGATTTTAAAGTCCTCATTAAAAAAAAGGAATACCCATAGGGAAACTTTTGTGACAGCAAGTGATCAAACAACAGCTGTGGGAAATTCAAAGATGTAATTAAGAACAAAGCTAATGTAGTAAATATGTGGATGTGCATTTGTTTAAAACCATGGTCATTAAACAAAATTCACCTTTGTAGAACATTTTGACACAGGTCAGTTTGAGAAAATTTAGTGTCTCAAACAAGCTGAGACTCCTAACATGCCAGGCTCCAGGCAGCAGCCCCTGCTTAAAGGTGCAGTGACTCCCTGCCATATAAAACATAATTTAAACACAATTTGCAATGGTTGAACTTCCTGTTTGATATCTCACCTACTCACTCCTGCCCTTCATTCCTACAGGCATCTATGGACTCACAGTGCCTCACCTTTCGGCAAACTGTTCATATTTCTTTTGGACTTCAAGTCTTTTCCCAACTGATTATCTTCTCCTATGCCTCAGTCCTTATACTGGGGAGATTTATGTCATTGCTTATCTTTAAGATCAGAATTTAGTGCACAGTGAAAATTTCATCTCTCTCACATCCTTTTGTGTTTAGCTTTTGTAGTAGTTTCTCAGGCTCTATTTCCATGCAAGCAAAATTTTAAAATTCTATTTTCCTGGCTTCAATTTACTCCAGTGAAAAGAGCATTTCTCTGTGTTTTGGATTGCCTCGATAACCACTCAATAAGATATTTAAATTTGAAATATGAAGAGATGACAAGTAGAGGTTGTAGAAAGTGTCCATCTTGTGACTGAGCAGCAGGTGGGTATAGGAACACTAAGGAGATCCAGTTTGTTTTCCAGAGGCTTATGTTTCCCAGTGGCAGTGGGGGTCTGGGCAGGCTACTTCACTTGTTGGGGTCTCAGTGTTTTCATCTTTCAATAAAGAATGTGTTTCCTAGCAGGAGACAGATGGCCACTGCACAGGAGTGGTTAAGGAGAGTCAAATGAAGGGACTGTTTACAAAGGTGTGGACAGTTTATTGGCATTCACAAAGGAGGTACAGGTACCACCTAGAAGTACAGGTGCCTTTACCTTACCTTGACCTGAACAGATAGGGAGAAGGGGAAGGGAACATCACGGATAATCTAAAAAGAGAGTTTGAGGAAAGAAAAACAGCCACTGCCACCCGTGTGCAAGCGGTAGAATAAATATTCTGACCTTCTCCCTCTCACCCTCTGCTCTCTTGCCTATGTCTCAAGCAGTAACCGGCAAGGGAGCCTGAATGACAGGTGTGGGGAGGACACCTTCCTGGGAAAGAACACAGGAGAGGAAGGTGGAGAGCAGAAGGGAGACAGATGGGTCAGAGTTGGACAACAGGACACAAAGAAACCTCAACCCAGAGGGTTTTAATTCTACTAGTGGTTCCCAAATGCCAGCCAAGAGAGCCTTGATGTTTTGTGATAACATTTTCACCAGTCAGCAACAAAAGGACAAAAGCAAGATTTACAAAACAATGCTTAAATTTTTCATGAAGCCAAATGTTTTCCATTTAGAGGACAGTCTTTTATTCTGAGATTGTGATTGGTCTATTTTTTGCAGAGTGGATATTTAACAACTGATGGTGGTGGTATATGGAAACTCTTGTATTTTAGCATATTTTTGAGAAAAAAAGAAAAATCGACAGTCCTATGAGAGCTAGGCCTGATTATTTTCATAATTATTTTTGGAAGTTAGTTCTTATGGTTTATGATATCCAAATGCATAAAGTCTTCCACTCTGTTAATTATGAAATAAATGTTGTATCCAGTGGTCTATCCAGAACTATGGCCCATGAAATCCCCTGGACCTAGCACAAAATAAAACTGTACTGTCTATCCAGTTATCTGCCTTAGTAAGATTCCAGGATTCTACTTTTCTAGTACACACACACATACACACACACACACACACACACTCTTACTTCCCTAAAGGTCAGCTTGTGAAAAACTTACTTCTTTTTCATTCTATACCATCACTGATAAGAGAAAAAGGCATTGGAAGGGTACTGTTGACTCTGATTTTAATTTATAAGATTGTTGTTATGGAAGTGGACACGACTGTGTGATATTTGATAGCTTCATAAATAGCTATGACCTACCCAGAACACTTAACATGCCAGCCCTTATTTGAATGCAGTTCAAAGTAATTTAATTCATTTTAGTTCAAAAATATCTATTGAGGGCTATTTGCCAGGTGCTATGCTAAGTAATGGGCAAATAAATAATAACAAGACAGGTATGATTAATACTCTTATAGGAATTCTCTGACCAATACAAAACTTCTGGAATTTGATTTTATGTAAAAATCAGAAGACTGTCAAAAGTTTAGTGCTTATTTAACACTTTTATGCTCATTCACAATATATTGCTCTGTGCTTTACCTTGTTCTTGTCTCTTTGATGAGGATTCTGGTAAATGTTAGGATGTAGTAAAAGGCTGTCATAACCTGTTTTCAAATATTCCAGTTCTATTTCAAATAACATTGCTTTATAGGTTTTCAGAGATCTTGTACAAACAGTATCAATAGGGACCTTGTAAACAATATGCATCTTCCATGGTTTACAATAAAGTTAACAGGGTATGGCCACAAAGAGATCTGAATTTGAGTTCCTATTATGTTACATCTCTTACAGGATTTGTTCTGTGACCTAAAATATCCCTTAACCATTTTGATTTAGGAACATTACAAACTCTTTTGAGAACTTGATAAAACCTGTGGATTCTCTTCCCATGGATACACACACAAACACACAGCACACATGTGCATGGTTTTGTATATACTACTCTTTTCAGTCCTGCCCATGTAAACCAAATTAAGGTTTTATTATTTAAAAGAAATATTATAGTCCATCCATTTTTAGTTTTTATTCTAAAATGCAAAATCTTGATGAATTACAGTATTGACATGCTCATGCCACCTCTATTATAAACTATACAGATGATCAAATGAATAGTCCTCTTTTCCTAGGGAAATGCCCCAAGTTCAGAAGATACATACTACTGTATTTTTTCTTTATGGATAGTACAACAAGCAGTACACCTTTCCAGGGGAGCCTGGGTTTTAGAAATGAAATTTTACAACAACTGGTATTTATTGAGAGGATTTTAAAAAGAGAATATATTTTCTTCCTGATAAAAAAGGAAAATAGGGCTGGGGATTGAGCTCAGTGGTTCCGCTGCCTACGTCGCAAGTGCAAGGACCCAAGTTTGATCCCTGGTACCAAAAAAAAAAAAAAGGAAAATAAACAAAGCAAGGTAATCTCAGTACTAGAAAATACTTGTATTTCTTCAAAAAAAGTATAGGAGAGGGAAAATGGAGAATTAATAGGTAAAAAGTTTCAATTTTACAAGATAAGAAAGTTCAGGAGAATGGTTATGCAACAATGAGAGCAGGCTCAACATTACTGAACTATATAACTTTTAAAAATTTAAATGGTAAATTTTATATGAAATTGATCACAATTTAAGATTTAAAATACTATAACAAGTGAATAAAATGGACATATAATGAAGTAAGAGAATTAGTCTCTATTAAAATGAACTCAACTGTTCTTTACCTAGTTAAAAAGAATATTGTAAGAATGAAGTAGAAAAATGATTGAACATAAAAATTGTAAAATAAAGAGATAAAATAAGGTAATCTTTCTAAAGAAATGATTTCTTTAATTAGAAATGTAATTTGCTTTTAAATAAAGTTTTCAATTAAATGGGGAATAAAATATTGCAAATACCTTTGCCATTTGTAAAGATGATGCTTTGAATAGTTACGACTTGTGTGTGTGTGTGTGTGTGTGTGTGTGTATGTGTGTGTGTGCATGTGCTTGGCAGGATTATTTTCTCACACATTATATAAGAGTCTAGATTTTGAATACTTGACTATATTGACCAACAGTGTTTTCATTATCCCACTGAACCCTAATATTTTAGGAAATACATGTGGAAGGAAGATTTTTCAATTTAGCTCATGAGTGAAGTGATAGAATTTTATTCTCCAAGATGACTGGTTTTTCAAAGTTAATTTTGTTAAATAAATTATTACTGTATATAATCAATGACTAGTTTTATTAAGAGCAGTGTTCAAAGAGATGGTAAGTTATTTTTTTCTGCCAGTGACCTTTAGATTCTAAATAAATCCAAGAAATTTAACTGCAATTTTAAGAATTTCCATATTCCAATGATGTTCCCAGAACTTAGCAAGGAAATTCTTAGCTGAACTTGACGTATCCTGAGAATCATTTTTCCCCTCCCAGCATGGCATTTGTACAGACTCCCTTTATACCAGGATCTGAAGGAGAAATATGTTATGCATCCTTTTGTATCAGATAAAAGTCCAGCAACAATTTCCATAGTACATTCCAATATGATAAGGCAAGCAGAGGACAGATGAGAGGGCTTCCTTTTGCTGTAAATTTCCACTTCTTTTTTTTTTTTTTTTAAGTAGGAAGAATTTATTTTTAAAATTTTTTTTACTTAAATTCTTTTATTGGTACATTTTAGGTATACAACACATTTACATTTCTCATTGGGAACTTGTACCTTTACATGATGCATCTTGGTTCTTATTTTGGGAGGGCTAGGAATGGGGGAAAAAAAAAAGAGAATTTCCACTTCTTTTAAGGCCTGCCAGTCAAATGTCTCTAAAAGGCATGGGCAGAATATCAAAGAAGGTAGAGCGTACACAACAGTAGCTCCTCAGTGAACCCCAATTTTCTCATCTGTGAAAGGAGGCAATTATACCGCAGTTGAGCTCAGAGGAGCCATTTCCTTTGTTTTGCTGTTTTAACTGTGCAGCGTCTTTCCTTATTTAGAGCTTTTCCCATCTCATGAACACTAGCTCCCCAAAGCAGAAGCCAGGAGTTCCCTCTCACACATCATTCGTTGCCAATGTGTAGGCAGATGGCTCAGGCTCCACCAGTCAGACATACCAGCATGAGCCTCCAAAGGAGATGAGAATGATAAGAAAAAGATGCCAAATGGAATGGAATCTGGCCAGGTGAACAGGGCATCATATTTTAAGAGGCTACAATAACACAAGACTTAGAAGTGTGTCTCATACTCAGGGAAAGTGACAAGGTAAATCATTATGTATAATTTAAGAACAAACATATGAACATATAGTTGGTGAGGGCAGTAAGTGGTGGTGAACCTATGGCACGTGTGCCACAGTGGGATGTTTGTATTAATGAAGCTCTAAAAGATTCACCATCCCTGGCCTATGTCCCCCTGACAGCTAACAAGGATTTTTGTTACTTTTGTTACTTTCTTTACTTGTTCCCTTATTTCTTGCTAGACCTGTTTGTTCTTTGGGACTTCCGAGAGAAAGAAGAATTAAAGAACAAGAGAACTGTGGACTAGGGTCAAAGGAAAGTGGTAGCCAGGAAATTATTTACTCTTTAAAGAAAACTTGAGAAAAACTATGTGAGACTGGAGCTTACAGGGAAGGAATGAAAGATTTAAGAAAAAGGTGTCTCTGAAATTTGCCCCACATGCTGTTTAATTAATATGATTTAATCCTCCATATATCATCAGAGTTCATTGGACCCATTTATGGCTTTCTTTTCTGAACAATTCCATTTGTAAAAACTCATATTGCATGACTTTTATCCTTCCCTGATAGCCTGAAAAAAATGAGGATAACATATTTTTATTTATAAAACATAGAATTAAATTAATTTTATCTTAGGGGTGGGGATTTAGCTCAGTGGTTCTGGTGCCTGCCTCGCAAGCGCAAGGTCCCAAGTTCAATGCCCGGTACCAAAAAAAAAAAATTAATTTTATCTTGCAATTTTCATACAGGTCTATTTTCACCTTTTATTAACATAAGATACAATGTGGAAACTTAGTGGTGTTATTTTGTCTAGTATGGAAACATTTTGCTATTTGGTCATTCTAGGAATTACTTACAAAATTATTAGTCAATTATTTCCAGACATGTATTTTTAAAAGATTAAAAAGGAAACAAGAGCCAAGTAAAGATGGCAGAAAACCCTAGGACATTACAATATTAAAATTTATAACCATCCTCCATTTTCTTACTATTGCCAAAGGTATGACAGTATCTTTCAAGAAAGTATAAAAAAGGAGACACCATTTTTTAGCTTTCATTGAGCACAGTTGATAATACAGGATTTTTCTTTTTCTCTTCATAGTTCTGAAAGAAGAAAATTGGCAGAGGAGGACATTTCAGAATTCTTAAACAGATAAAAAGATGAATGTAAAGAGCAGCAGCAGGGACCTTAGGCCAGAGCACGCATCCAATATGCCCCAGCCGCTAATCACGTGACTCTGAGTCCTTGAAATGTGCTTAGTTTGAATTGAAATGTGTTCTACCTATGAAATACACAACAGAGTTTGAAACTTCTCACACTAAATGAGAATGTACGATATCTCACTGACCCTCTTTTATATTGATTCTATGTTGAGATGGCAGTATTTGGGCTATATTGAGTTAAAATATTTAATTTCACTTGTTTGTTTATTTTGTGATACTAGAGATTAAACTAATCGTTTCTCACATGCAAGACAAGTGTTCTACTACTGAGCTATATCCCTAGTGCTTTTTAAAAAGTTTATTTTGAGTCATGGTCTCACTAACTGCCCAGGTGGCTACTAGAAATTTTAAAATTACATATATGGCTTGCTCTTGGTCAGTGTTGTTACAGACACTAATGATGAGAGTATAATTCACCATGTAAATAGACTTCAGATCACATTTTCCTACAGGCTTAGATGAATGTCCTCCAACTCATGAACCAATAAGTGAACAACATATCTCTAAGAACACCAAAGGAAATAGGGTATTCTGGGAGAACTATACAGTATTTTGTGAAAAGCACTTGGACTTTTCTGTTTTCCTAAAAGGATGTGTAATAGCGTTCTTCTCTCATTTGTGGTTATGAGCCGAAAGTTTTACTTGATACAGAGATTTGCTATGTTTAAGTTTTATTAAAATATTATTGCAGAGTTTTCTTGCTATGCCTTTATTCTTCTGAAAATTATTTTTAAAATGACTTAAAAATAAAGTATCAGAAGACTTTGATGCAGGTGGTTAATGATGATGACTATTTTCCTACCATAAGAAAGATTAAGAATTTGGGTTATTTAAAAGTTACCCTGTAACTCTGTAACATTACCTTGTAGACACTAGACCTTTTTGTCTGTCTGTTTGTCCATTTGTTTGTTTTTGAATCACGAACCAGTTCTGACTATTTGGACTATTTGAATCTCAGAATTATATACTGAGTTGTCACAATGAAAACAATTATGGAAGACTTTTTCTAGATTTTCCATTACATGACCCTAATTTAAATGGATATTTATAAGAGATGTTAAAAATATTTTCCTATTATTTGTTTTGAATATTTATAACTGCTCCTCAAATGGGATTCAGGATACAGAATTTTCAGAGACTAAGTTATCTTGTCATCCTGGTGTGTTAGTGTAGAAGTTTATTCAAGGAAAAAGTCAACATTTCAAAGAAGCAAATTAATCACATCTTGGAGAAACCCTTCACTTCTCTGAACTTCACTAAGCACAAATAACATACCACATTAATTGAAATTATCAAACATATTTCAAAATACCCAGTTGACTCTGATACCTGATCTAACATAAATAGTCCCTCTATTGACAAGAAGACCGGGGGCGCTTATTCTCAGCAGCGAGCTTTAGTTTAACCAAACTCTCAAAATAAATTAAGCGATTTATTCACAAAATAAATTAAGTGATTCAATCTGCTGAGACTGAGGGCAGCCAGAGGCTGGCGTCACCCTGGAAAGCCTGCATCCTTGTGCTCTCCACTCCCAGGGCTCCCCAGCTCTCTTAGGCTCTCACTAAGCACCCAGAGGGGCCCTGGAAAAGGGCCACTTACCCGAGGCAAACGCTGGACTCGATAAGTGTCCTAGCTCTTCCGGAGGATATCCTCTCTCGGGGAAACTGTGAACATTTGGAATTTTCAGGCCACAGTAATTGAAACGAGCTTTCAGAGTCAGACTGACTGATTAGACGGCCTCCACACACACTCCCCCCTTGCCCAATCTTGCTCTGATTTAAAACTTCAGCTTTCAGAAGATGAGCAAATTGCCATGAAATTTGATTTTATCCAAAATATTAATAAAACTGCAACTGCAACTGCCTTCAATCTCTAAAAGGATGTGTTTGACTCTGTCCATTTCACAGTTCACCATTTCTTCCCTTCTACACATATAACCTTCTCAGTGTTCCCACCTTCAGAGAAAATCAAGTGTGTCAGCATCTCACAGCACAAACTAGCATGATTTCCCTAAATAATGCCAGTTGTTTGGGACATTTTGCCATTTGAAGGAACCAAGTGGAAAAAATGTCACAGGTACTGATTTACAGACACCCAAATATTTCAGTGTATAAAGATCCTTTGCTCTGCTGACGCCTCTTGGGGGAATTCTGAAAAACATCCTATCTGTAAACAATCTGTTCCAGTGCCACATGTTTTCTAAATGTCTTTGCCTGTTGACATTTAAAAAAAATAAAAGAACACATTTGCATGAAAGCAGGACCTTTTGTTTCTTATACATTTATTCTAGCATAGAAATTAAAAATGAAATAGGTCATCTTGCCCAATTGTCTATGACGGATCATTTTCTAAAGGACACCTCCTAGTCCTTAGGCCAACCTCATTTTAGACTTCTAGATCTTTTTTTTTTTTTTTAATAACCTCTGTTTTCAAGTGAAGGAGAATTTATCATTCAAATGTAAACTTCTGAAGCTAATGTTTTCCTTTATTTTTAATCTGTACTTTTCTTAGGTTTCTTTTTTTTAAGCCTAGTTTTTATATTGCTATACCTGTCTATTAAGACATTGCTGAAATTTCTCCCAGGCATGTCACATGATCTTGATCCCCCAGTCCTTAAAATTGTTTTGGACCATGTGATTTCTTTTGCCAAGAACATGGAAGAGGTGAAGAGTGTAACTTCTGGGTGAAGCTTTCACTGTAGCCCCCCACCCCCAACTTCAACCCCCTTCCTGTGTTATTTAAAGCACAATGATACATTACTAACTTTGATTAATGATTTAAAACTTTCCTCATCAAAGAAAAGAATCTTCTGAAAGACCTCCTAGCATGTTAAAAAAATAATACATGCTTTTTGTGAAACTTTTGTTATAGCAAATACTAAAGGAGAAGCAGAATGCATATGATTCAACACAAATTAAGGTATAGTTTATCTTCCCCAATTTATAAAATCAATATTTTTACCTTTTTTATGGTCTTTTCATAAAGTTGACTTCCTGTACAGTGTGCTATGAATTTGACCTTGCAGATTAAAACCCAAAAGTGCTTCTGTATTTTTGGCACTTAAAATAATGATTCTTTAATTGTTATGAAATAACAACTTGAAAGCTAAATACTTTCTCGGGTTTATAACAAGCCTACTTGTGACAAGTTATGAACTCCGTAATAAATATTCTTGCACTGACAGCATCATACCCATGCTCTTACTTTGGGTTGTGCAGCTCTGCTTCATCAGTTGCATCAAGTACTCTACACTACTCTGTGTGTCCCAGGATTCCCAGGAATAGTTCAGAGAGAACAATCCTGATCCTGTTCCTGTCAAACCCCTTTCTAATAGAATTTTCATTTTTCAAAGTTTTAAATAAGATGATTTATATGCACTAGCTGTTTTCTATCAGAAGAAAAACAGCAGAGAAAAGGTTTAAATAACAGGTCCAAAATAGGGCTAAGATAAATGGGGACCACCTGGCCCCTCAGAAGCAGCTCTAAATTAGCTCTTACTGGATTAGCTTGTGTTTCTACTATCTACAATGAATACTTAATGCTTTGAGCCCTTAACATCTGGAAGCTCCTTAAGCCTCCCTGAATCTCAGTTTCTTAATTTCTAAATTGGTGATAATAGAAGCAAGAGGAAAAGTATCAATGTACTTTTCTTTCTTTCTTTTTTTCCATACCGGGAATCAAATTCAGGACCTTGCGCTTGCCAGGCAGGCTCGGTGCTACTGAGCTACATCTCCAGCCCGGACAAGTATCAGTGTAATAGTGGTGATTCTGGATGCCACTCTCCCATGGGGCTGTGATCTGAGGGACATTGATTTCAATCACTCAATACTATACCTGGGGCTAAGTCCACTTGTTTTATTTCAAATGATACTAATGAAGAGCCACTTCAATGGCTGAAATTTGGTTGCAGGCGCACAGAAAGTAATAAAGCCCAGATTCTACTCTGAGAACATACAGTTTACAAAGGAGCCCAAAAGCTAAAGTAGCAGATAGCACTGCATAAAGGCAAATAAAGAACCAGTGTTTCCAATTTGATGGTAACACAAGGTAGAATGTGTTTAAATCTACTTGGGTGGTCAAGAAATAGCCATGTAATTGAAAAGGTTTTATCCTTCATCTTGATCTTTTCTACCCCAAATAAAAATAATTACTTAAATAATTACTTAATAATTACTTAAAAGACCCACTTGAAATTTAGTGCTTTGTGGTTCACAACAAAATCTGTTTTGCTCAATCTTATGTTCTAAGACTTCTATGAAAGGGATTGTGTGGTGAAAGGAGACACAGTATCTGTGGATACGAGATGGCTTTGAAGTCTAACCCTAACTTCCTCCAGCTAAATGTATGCTTTTAGAAAGGTAAAAAGACAAAAAATAAACCAGAGCCAGTTTCTTCAAGCCCCAGAGCTCCCAACCATTTCAACTGTAAGTTAGAAAGGATAGATTCTGAACTCTAGGCAGCTAATTGGGAGCCCCAGGCAGAAATCCTAAAGGTGGTAATTGGCACCTTGTGCTTTTCAGTGGCTACTGATGGATTAGCATCTTTAGAGGAAAGGGAAATAAGCAGATTGGTACCCAGAAGTCTCCCATTTCTCAGACCCAAAGGTACCCATCACACAGAAAAGTAGTTTTGATATGATCTGGGTGAGAGTCACTCTTTCCTAGGGCAACAAATTCCTAAATAGCAGAATTAAAATAAAAAATTTATCAGGATTTTTTTCTCTATCTGAAAAAAGCAATATAAGATTAAATTATTTTTAGAGGTAGAAGACACAATTTTAATTGAAACTATTTTGCAAATCTAATTTGATTTCCTCTTGACATATTGCTTCAACTTTTAAAACCCTCCTTCTGAAAATTGGTATGGATTTAGGAGCTATGTCCAGGTTACTCTGAGCCAGACTGAACGAACGGCACTGGTTAGATATGTTAAAATTTAAGAAATAATGGTGCAAACGTGAGGTTCTGGATACACATCTCATGAAGGAATCAATTGTTTTGAGCCAGTGATATTGGTGGGATGTGAGTGGAAGACAGAACTACCAAACATCTAAAGAAACAGAGCCAAGTCCCCTGGCCTGTAGGGGAGCTTATTTGAATACTATCAATTCCAAAGCACTATACTCCTCTATATTTCTTTTCTTTCTTTCTTTCTTTCTTTCTTTCTTTCTTTCTTTCTTTCTTTCTTTCTTTCTTTCTTTTTTTGAGACAAGGTCTCACTATGTAGCCTAAGCTGGCCTCAAACTCAAGACTGATTCTCCTGCCTCAGCCTCCTGAATGCTGGGATTACAGGCTTGTACCACCACACCCAGCTTTTACTCTTGTTTATTTCTAAGCACTTTGTCAGCCATTTTCATATCTAAATATATTATTTGAGGTAGATTAAGTTAGCTTTTCCTTATTTTATAGATGAAAATAAGACTCAAATGTTTCAAAAGACAGTATCATCCCACAGCTTTGCAGGTGACAAATTTGGGCCTGATTCCAAGTTTTTTGAATCCCAGTCCTGTCTACACCCATACTGAATGTGCCTGATCTTATATGAATCCTAATTCTATGACCTTCCTTTTGTACCACACCATTGCTACCTTAGAGCTGAAAGGATTGTTCCAGAAATGTATCTGCCTGGAATCTAAGGACTGAAAGATTGTTCCAGAATGTTTCTAGGTAGAGTGCTAAAACTGAACCTCAGGGAATACTGACTATTTTAAGGGAAAGTTTCAAATGTCTATGAAAAGGAACTAGTACAGTGAGCCTCCATATATCCATCAGGCAACTTCAACACTTCTCGACAACCCTCACTGTTTCACCTTTGCCAATGGAGGGGCCCAGAAAGGGTTCGAGTAGTCAAAACCCAGCTTTCCCTGGGCATCAAAAAGCTCATGGAAAAGGAAAGACTCAAGGATAAGAGCTCTGTGTGTCATCAGCTGACTTGAAAGAGAATTAACAATATCTGGAATAGGCCATGATTTAAACCCAGACTAAACTAAATTACGTAAGGTACTGGATCTGTATTCCAGGATGTCCTCATTTACAAGAAAATGCTACAAAATGGCCCAAGATGCCCTCAATATGGTGAGGCCACAGAGAGCAGTGTGGCATTCCTCACGTGTCAAAATGGGAAAGACAACCCCACCCCACACCTAAGTTCCTAGTACCCCAGGAGCAGCAGCATTGCACTGCTGCTCCACTCATTCCACCTGTCTTCTGCTTAGGAAAGAGCATTTCCTGTTTTATTTTAAAATGTTTACTTACTAGTAAAATGTGGAAACAAAATGAGACCAAAAAAATGTCAATATTCATTAAATTAAATACCGGTTTCACTAACTGTACTTTTTTCTTTTTTTGAAAAAAAACACAAATCATACGAAGTTTCTTTCTTACCAGTACTTCATCATTTGGTTGTACATCTGACTCTGAATTTTCAGGCTGCATGCTGAAAAAAAGTAAAGTTTAGAATTCCAAAATTTATTTCAGACATGCACACACATTTCACATCAAATAGATTGTTACACTGTAACATGTAAGACACATTTTTTTCAACTATTTCCTCTAAATGTCAATTTCTATTATTTCAAAAGGAAATAAAAATAATGGAATGCAAACTTTACTCCAAGAAGATAAAATAGACTTTAAAGGCCCTCTTGAGAATAACCAGTCTCAACAGTACAATCTGTTCTGAAAACCTGCAGAATCTCTTGTTTCAATTTAAAAAAGAAAAAGGAAAGAGAGAAAAACATTATTCTATGAAACAAGACTCAGAGAATTCTTATTTCCTCCACTGTTTTCTTTCTCTGTCCCTCTCTTTCTGGATCATTCTCTTATAAACATGTTATTATTGCAGCTTGAACCTTCTTGCTCCTTTAGTTTCTGCTTGCTTATCTGACCACCTCCACAGCAAAACTATATTTTCACTGCCTCCAATTCTTCCCTTTTTTTGGCCAAAGCCACTCCAATCAATCTCTCAGTAGTACCACTCCACAGGAACTGCACTTGGTAAGTTCACCGAAGAGCTTCACAATTACTGTCTCCAGTGGTCGTCTTGCTTCAGTGTTTTTGACATGATTCATCATTCCCTCTGAAATACTTTCATCATGGATTGGAGCTATAACTCAGTTGGCAGAGTTCTTTCCTTGCATGCATTAAGTCTGGGTTTGATCCCCAGCATTGCAGAAGAGAAGGAAAGAGAGAGAGAGAGAGAGAGAGAGAGAGAGAGAGAGAGAGAGAGAGAGAGAGAGAGAGAGAGAGAGAGAGAGAAGGGAGGGAGGGAGGGAGGGAGAGAGAGAGAGAGATTGAGATTCTTCACTTGGCTCCCAGGGCATCCCAAAGCCCTAGGAATATTTTCTTCACATCTTATCATTTACCTTATTATTCTTTCCATTTTTGCTAAAAAATCATCTTCTTAGTGGGATGTGCCATATCTTATTGGGAAATGCCATAAAACTGAACCCTTCACCTCTTAACCTAGTTTATTTTTCTCTATAGTATTTGCCATTTTCAAACATACTACATATATATTTTGCCCATTTATTATATTTATAGTGTTTCTTTCAACTAACAGGGTAAACTCCTTGAATCTAGAATATTTTTTCTCATGTTTTTGATACTTCTACTCTCATCTTGAAGGGAGATAAGATGGTCAGTAAATATTTGTTCAAAAAGCAAACAATTTAATAAACTTCATAGATTTAGTAGCTTTCACTCTATTGTTATCAACTAATAAGTTTCACTTTAAAATCCCAAGGTGTTTTCTATCCCACTGTCTCCCAAAGGAATATTAATTTCTATATTTCTATACATGGATCTCAATTTAGCCACTTTTCCAAAAATGTAGAACCACTTAAAAAACCACTGGTGAATACTAGTGATTTCTGAACAAAATTAATGAAATTCTCAGTGCAAGAAGACATTGAATTCTAAGAGATATAATTGTTTTTCTTGCATCATCTTGAAAGCAGCAAAACCCCGTAAATGTTTTCTACTTGACAGTATCTCTTTATTATGAATTAGAAAACAACATGAAAGTTTTGTGCAAACCAGCAAATTTCTTTGAAGGACCTTAATAAAGCAGGTCTTCTTACTTCCAAAATAATCATATCTTCTATAAGTATGCATCACAAAATTATTTTACCAAACCATATTACCCATTGGTTCCAGAATATGTGTTTATACTTTTCAAAAGTGATTTCCTCCAATCAGAAGATTCATGCTCTCTTCACTGTACGTTGAGATTTTGCCATTTCTTTACAACATAACCTTAATATTTTCCTGGATTTCTTTGACCCTACCAATCAGAAGGCTATCTTGCCTCTGTATTTCATCAGCAGGTTTTGGATATCAGTCTCATATCCTTTATTATGTTTCATAATGTAGACAGTTATTTGTCTAACTGTGTTTTTGCATTTTTCTCAGTGATACATTCATAGAGAACAAGGACTGTGATTTCTTTACTTTTTATTCTCCCAGTGACATGCCAAGAAAGAAAGTCAATCACTGAATGAAGCCAAGCAAAACAAAACATTGTGCATATAAGACTCTTAAGTACATACTCAGATATGTCACAAATGCACCACCGAAAGTATTATTTGTAACTATGTTTTTAAAATAATGACTGAAACAAAACTACTCATTTAAAATGAGGGTGCTTTGGCTACCTGACAATAATATTTAAATGTCATGAGTCATGGTCTCAGAGTAACCATAGTAACAATATACACAGAGAAAGCATCTTGTACAATAATTAAGGAAAGGTTTAGAAAGTCTAATAGCCTTGAGATAAAATGAATTAGAATTAACAAATGTGTTTATGAAGATGTATTTTGCAATGTTTTCTTATTTCAAGGTTAATGGAGAAATTGGAAATCTACTTTAAATTTCTATTGTTAGGAAGTAATAATATGACATAAACCTTACAGCAGTATTTTTTCAATGTTTTATAAGAATATAAGGATTTTCTTTCTTTTAGTGAAATATCTTTCTATCTGATTTCTAAACTTTTATTCCATACTTTTCATGCTGAATTGGAATAGTAATTAGCACTTAGCCCAAGTGAATAAATTATTTTAATGAAATTGATTTGAAAATAAGCTATTGAGCATCCAATTCTTATAGCAGAGGATTTCCTGAGAAAAATGCCTTTTCATTCCCTAGGTTAATTGCATACAAGCCTAATTCTCTCTTGCTTAGACGATTTAAGAAGTTCCCATTCAGTTTATGTAAACTGTGGAGAAGGTCTATCTCAAGGGCATGAGAAGAAAGGGGGCAGGGTAGGGGAGCAAAAAGTCTACTTTGTTCCTGCTCAGAAGTGTAGGAACTAAACTAAACCCACCTCAGGATCAAGAAAAGTAGTATAATACTCCTTCTGCCCATCACAGACGCCTGCTTTCTCCCTGCACAAAATGCATGGCTCCATGGGCCAGGAAGACAAAAACATTAATGGTAATTTATAATGAGAAGTGTCCTGCTTATTGACTTGCTTCCCTACTGGTTGTACACTGTGTTATTCATGTCAAGGTTGTTAATCATGTCAAAGTTGTCAATCATGGGATGTTTTTCCTCCATTTGGCAACATTATGTTGGTCTCTCCAATTGTCTGCACATTGACATATTATCTTTTTAGGTGATTTGTTAGGGGCAATTAAATAAAGGAGTATTTGCTAAGTTTCATTTTCTTTAACAGACAAAAAAGTCCTTTTTCCCTCCTAAAGATCGTTCATCTTTTGAGAGTCATGGACTTTTTGCATATAGAAATGACAGTTTCCATCAAATGTCAGAAGATTCATGAATTTTCCATAACATCCTTGGACCACAGACACAAGGTTAAAAACAAATTTCATACATTCACATAAGGAAACTATGTTTTAAGACTGAACAAGGTAGATCCACGGATGCAGGTGAGCACTTCAGACAATATTCATCTCCAAAGACAGAGTGGAGCACAGCTGTCCATTTCCACATTTGAAGAGGAAAGAAGTATTGAGTCAACCAAGAAGTTTTCCAGTGACTGTCTGTACATGAGTTATACTTTAATACTTGTAGCCAGGGTTGACTTGGATCTTTAATTTGGGGAACTTGGAGAGAATGAATGACCCAGCTTTGATGGAGACATTGCATATCAGTGATTCTGGAGAGGGCTGGCTCAGCATCCTAGCCCTTCTCACTAGTAAAATGGTTGGAGTGGGTAATTGTGTAATTTTGAGAAGTCCATATGAAGGACATTTTATCCATCCAACAAATATTTACTGAACCCTAGTATGTGTCAGGCCCTGCCCTATGATCTGGGAAGACTGCCTCATCCAAAGAAAAGTTCACTCTCCAGGAAAGGACAAAGTCTGTTTAATGTTTTCCCACGGACTTTAAAGGAAAGTTATGTTTGAAGTACTGAGTGAAGGCTACTTTGTCTAGAAATTCTCACGGGTTATTTTGGGACAAGAGGAGCTGGAAACTCACCTGTAGTTCTCTGTGTTTTCAGAATATGGGACTACAGAGTTCATGCTGTAACATTCTCCCATCTCTAGTTAGGCCCGCTGGGATTTCCTGTCCTTTGGACAGACCTTAATTTTCCTTAGTCGTTAGAGTTTTAGAATCCTTGATACTACTTGGCTGTCCCTTGTTGCTAGGCAACCACAATGGTAGGAATAGTTAACTTCCCAAAGAAAAAGAGAGAAAAAAAAAAGCTCAGTTGCAAAGCCACAATAACCCCTCAAAGCATCTCCAAATCAGATCCAGGCATGAGACTGGATGAAGAATTATCACATCATCATCATTTTTGGAAAACCCATTCAAAGTGGAACGGGGGAAGTAAGTTTGTGCTCAAACCAGGGTATGTTTATATCTAGAATCAATGCTGAAAAAACATTCATCCCACTGATATCTGAAATGGGTGCATGAACAGACCTACAGGCAAGGAATAGATCCCTCACTGTTATAATCTGCTTTCCCTGAGGCCCATAGGCCCCAGACAGAAGACCCATAGGTCCCAGACAGAAGACCCATAGGCCCCTGGGACATGTTCTAATTCAAGCTTTGTTCCCAACACAGGATGGCAGAGGAGACATACTGTAGTGATTACTGGTGTTCTGCTCACTGTCACCATTTATCTGTAGCCAGTACAGCATGCCTGTTGGTTTTCTGAAGTTATCAGCCTCTTTCTCCCAGCCACTTACTATATCTCTCCCTAGGGGCATTTGTGGACCGGGTTGAGGTATACCTACTCCATTTCCTGCTCTGGAATGAAATATAGGTAAGAACTCCGCAGTTCATAGATCAAAACCAAAATCCTTCTGGGTTTTGACCCCTAGGTCCTGAACTCATGCAGCCCACTCACATAACCCATAATGAAATAAATTAGATTGGTGTAACACCAGTTTTTCTAACCACAGAATGTTTCTAGGATTGGAGCATGTAGATAAAATAATTTCAATAGTAGAAATAAGGAACAGTTGGAACTTATCAATTAAAAAGTAAAATTATTATTTACTTCTCCAATATTAATTCAAGATACCCAGCTCTTTGGTAAAACAACCCTATGAATAAAGTACTGTGAGCAGTTGGTGTTCTTGGAGAAAAAGCCAAAACTGCCTAAATAAGTGTATACAAACAGATTAGTTGTTTGTATAACTAATGGCCTTGTAGTTGGCCATTAAGGCTAGTTAGCAGCCTACAAAGTATCAGAAAATCATCTCATTTCCCTATGTTTTAGTTTTCTTCCTTTTAAATAAGAACCACTTGAATGATATCTGTTTTCTCCTCCAGATATACCATTCCATTCTGCTTCCTTATCTCATTTTACTGCAAACCTAGAGAGTGGATACTTCACTGGATTTTAGAGGAATGTACAGATATTCACTGTGTAGTTGGTTTATAATATTTTATGAAAATGAAGTCATCTCAAAAATGGCTGGTGAAAGGCACTGTGGGCACTAATTATTCATAATGGCTATTAATCTTATCATACATCTCACTGATCAAAAAGATAGGGAGAGAGATATGACTGGTATAAAAATAGACTTTTAAAAAGTCCCTGAAAAACAAATTGACTTTCCCATTTTCACTGCTTAAAGGAATGCTACATGGGAAGAATTTCAGATGGAGAGAGTTAAGAAATTTTCAGGTTTACTGAAGATAAATTAGTCTACAAAATTCTAGACTGAAAAAGCTAACTAACAAATTAATGGTATTGCTCTTTTATGATTAAATGAAGTACAATTATTTAAAGAATGAAAATCATTCAAATAATCTTAAAGTTGAACTGAATTTTAGAAAACTACATCTTTCTAAGTCTAAAGGAAAAAAGGAACATTATAACAAAACTTCTAGAAATATGCTATATAAATCATTGACACTGCCACAGTTAATATTTTTTAAACTGAAAAAGCATTCTTGGCTTAGAGTGGTGCTTATAAACTATTACATACAATTAAAAATCTTGCTTTATGGCTTATCATATATGTATTTTTTTATAGAATCACACATATGCATATAACCAGGAGGTTTAGAAAGTATGCACATTTTATGTTTTCTTGTTAATACTTATCAGGATGTTGTATCAAACTCAGATAAATACATATTAATAGGATCATAAAGGAGGGTAGGAGATAAAAGTATAGCAATGAGGAAAGAGCATGATAGAAAAGATTGATAATGAGGTAGTACAGTTGAGGTGGGGAGAGAAAGCCACGGTAGATGCATTTGGAGTCTGTTTGGTTGAGTTCTCCACTCATCTTTTATTCGTTTATTTTTTATTTCATTCTTCAAATGTTTCCTGAAAGCCCATTGTGTGCCAGACATGGTGTGAGACAGGAGCAAACTTGACACTGTGACAGCCCTCGTGGAGCTGATCATTCTATCAGGGTTATTGTTCTAGTAGGCACAACTGTCCTATTAGGAGAAAATGAAACAGGTCTTGGATTTCAAAAACACTCCTCTAATTTAGGAGGTCAAAAGTACTTAAAAAACAACTAAATCCAAGCTAACGGAAGCATCTCCCAGGTGTTACTCCTGAGGAGGTATGCTCTTGCGGCCCCCATTCAAACAGCTGAGCTGCAGAAGTTCACTTTGTTCTCATTGTGGTGAATACGAGGTATCTGTATCTGTGTCTGAGATCCTGGGTAAGTGTGCCTGTGGCAGTGGAATAGAACAGGAGAGGAGAAATATGATAGAGAAGCCAAAATAACTGAGAAAACAAGTACACAGATCCAGCCATGCACTACAACCAAAATATCTTCTAGCTGATTGCAAAAGCTTTCCTTTTGTTTTGCCTAAGAATTAGCTCATTTGTCCTTGATTTTTTGTCTTCTTCCCTGTGTTTTTGATTGCTTGACACAGTGGGTCTAATTATCTCCAGGCTTCCAGCTTTTTTTAATGGAGATAGATGTTTATCTATGTGAGCAAGGAGATTTTACCCCTTTGGTCATAAAGTCTTCCCTTGGGAAACAGAGATGAGACTGAAATTTTTTAATTAATGAGTAGGAATGTAAACTTTTCATGTATAGCTTATTTAGGACAGGAAAGAGACATTCCTTCTTCTGTCTTACTGTTCCTTACTTCAGGGAGCATTTGTCCCTGGCAGGATTTAACTTTCTTGTGAGAAATCTCTCTCTCCCTTCATATTTACCTATGGATAGACAGTAAATTCAGATACCAAGCTCCCACCTGTATGACTGAGTTGGGGACAGTCCCTATCCAACAAAGGATTATAAGATATTTGAACTTGTCTATTCAGCAACTGGATCCAGGGACCTTGAATCTCAAGCATTTGCAACTTTAGGTGTCCCTTTGCTTATTTAGTTATCTCACAAATATTTACTAGGGTCCTGCTACATAGCAGGAATTTTTCTGGATGCTTGTGTTACATTGGAAAAGCAAGAAAAAGCTACTGATCTCATGAAGTTCATGTTTTGGTAGAGACAATCAAACATATAGGGAGTATTGTTCAGGATACAGACAAGTGCTGTAAAGAAAATAAAACAGCATAAAGAGACTAGGAACAGGAGGTGACATAGAGCTAAGGTGTGAATGACAAAAAGAACCACTTGCAGGAA
The DNA here is from genome assembly GCF_053883595.1 of Heterocephalus glaber. NCBI lineage: Eukaryota > Metazoa > Chordata > Mammalia > Rodentia > Bathyergidae > Heterocephalus > Heterocephalus glaber. Next base: position 6,138,228 of record NW_028258310.1, on the reverse strand, counting down.
AGGGTTCTGGGCAGGGATTTAATCCCAACATCATAAAAACATGCCATTAAAAGACAGACAAATCTCACATCTTCCTGCATTTCCCTGCACAGAAAAATTCTTGAATCTATAGCTTCTTTTTCCTATTTTCTCTTCAATCTTTTCCCATGAAATACAGAGTCCCCTGAAATAGTCATTATTGGGGTCCTCACTAGCTGTTTTGTCTACAGTGCATTCTAACCCAATTCTTCCTGGAGTGGTTTCTCCACATTCCTAACCTTAAGTTAGTCTTCTGCTGATTCTAAGAGGCTCGATATGTTTCCAGTTAATTCCCCACCTTTTCTTTTCTTAGCCAGAATTTTTTTTGATTGCTTTCAACCCATAGGGTCTACTTTGTACACTTCCATTTTCCATAGCATTGTTGATGTTTACCTAGAAAAGAGTTGTTCAAGTTCAGGCTAATTCTCATTTATCCTTTTGCTTACATTCACTGTTTTCTTAAAATGTGACTATTATATTGGTGAATACCTTTTTATGTTTCCCCTGTGACTGATTTTTCTTTTACATATTTCATTTCCCAAGAGTGGGTCACTCATACAATTGAGAACATCTATTATTATCTTTATGCCTATCACAATGCAAGATTCTAGAGATAGATGTGATTCCAAACAGTCATGATTTACGAGATTATTTGTTAGACTATATACTTGCTGTGAAATTTCTCTTTCAGGTTATTTCTACAGTTAATATAAATATTATTTATGTCTCTTGTAATGCTCTGCTAATCAAAGTTCTGTAGAAACTATGACCATTATTCCCTAATTATTTATCTAATAAATATTGTAGCAATCCATTAGCTAGAAAATTAAATATAATTTCTCCAAATATTGTATTTTCATTTCTTCAATAACTTTCATATACTCTTAATAGAGAATTTAGGGTCAAACAAGTAAAAATGAACTAGATAAAAACAGGGACCTATAAGAAGCAATTTCTCAGAAAAGTCATCTTCTCTGCTAGGATTTTTTCATTCTCATAGTAAAGTGAGTGATCTTTGATGGACGTTGTACTGTGAAAGACACTTTCACTTACAAATAACAGAAAAGCCAGCCTGTAGTAATTAACACATAAGAGAATTTACTGACTCATGTGGATAGAAGGTTCAGAGGTTAAAAATGCTTCAAGGTTAATCAGCAGTGCTACTGGTAGACGATATCTTTCCATCTTGCCATTCTTCCATAAACAATGGTATCTACTTCTGAAGGCTGCTTTTCTCATAGGCATAGAATGGCTGCCAGCACTAACCAGGTCTACTGTACAAGTGACTTTGTTCTTAGCCCAAGGGAGAGAAAGAGGATTGACTTCCTGACCGTAGAATAAAAGTCCTGTGTTCTTCTCATTAGACAATCCTAAGTAGCTAGATCACTACCAAAAAGGAAGTGTTGATTGTTGTGAATCTGAAATATCTGCCTGCCTCAAATCAATGTAGCAGTGGGAAAAGAACCATCAAATTCTACCCTTAGGGCTCAGTGGAATCAATTCCTCCCCAATTCTATGGCTACTAAATAGTGTGGAAGAAGGAAGTATATCTGGAAGGTTCTAAGGCCATCAAATGCAAGTAAATATTTTCATATAATTCATATATATTTATTATTTTATTAAGTCATAATTAATAATTATATCATACTAATATAGGATATTGCCATATATATTATTTTCATATATTTCCATATTATTTAAACTGGAAAACCATTTAATAAGATTTACTATTACAACCATTGCAGTGATTTTTATCTCTGTATTTCTATTCTTTCTTAATGAGGTATTATATACCAGTGAGGAAAAAAGTTAGTAAGAGAGAGGAGAACACTTAAAATTTTTATCTGAAGAAAAATTTGAGAATGCATTTTAGATAAAACTATAAAATTAAAAAAAACAGTGGGCCCAGGCACACAGGCCACATCCAGAGGCCCTCCCAGATATCGTTAGTAAGTGCACACAGACTCCAGGACTCTGGCCAGAAGCCCATGTGGACAACAGTAGTGTGGGTGCCCAGATCCCAGCCAGGGCCCTGCCCAGACACCAGCAGCTGGGGTGCACTGGCCCCAGCCAAAGGCCCACCTGGAAAACAGTTGCACAGGTGTGCAAGTCACAGACAAAGGCCTGCCAAGTTACCATTGGTAAGTGCTTGCCATTCCCCAGAAGCCTGCTCAGACACCAGCAACTCAGGTGCACAGACACCAAACAAAGGGTCTCCCAGACAACAGCTACACAGGTGGGCAGGTCCCAGCCGGAGGTATGCCCAGATACCATCCTAAATATGCACAGAACCCATCCAGAACCCTGCCCAGATAACAGTGCAGCACAGGGATCCAGAAGGCCACCATTCTGAACCCAGGAATTGGCACAATGGTGAGCAGCAGAGAAAAAGCCTCTCTGAGGTTTACTGAAAATTGAAGCCTAGTGGGTGAGCAGAGTCACCTCAACAATTGTGCATCAGGCTCTGGTGAAATGAGAAGACACACAAACAAGACTCAAAACCAGACTGCCAGATCCCCTAAGGCAACCCAAAGGGGCAACAAGAAGGAACAATCTGATACTCAACCACCTGGACTCCCTGAACTGGCAACAAAAGAGGATCTGGAAAAAATACAATAAGAAATTATTTCTCAGATAACAACAGAGATTGTGTCCATAGTGAAAGACATGATTAATAACTCTAGAGCAGACACAGACTAAAAAAAAAAGAGGAGCTGAAAAACATGATGGAATCCCAACATAGGAAACAAAAGGAATCCATAAAACACATGCAAACAGATATCCAGATGATTAAAAACTCCATTGAAATAGCAGAATGAGCCAATTTGAGTGCAGAATATCAGACATGGAAGACAGGATTGCAATTAATGACAAGGAAAAGAAAAAATTCTTAAAAATAGTAAAGGACTACAAGAAATCAATCCAGTAGCTGCTAGATGATGAAAAGAAGAATAACTTTAAGACTGGTCAGAGTCCATGAAGAAACAGGAGATAGTGCAAATAACATAAAAAATCTGTTCACAGAAGTAATGGCAGAAAACTTCCAAAGTAGGGGAAAAGAATTTGACATACAGATAAGTGAGGCATATAGAACTCCAACTAGTCATGACCAAAAAAACCTATACCTAGGCATATTATAGTTAAGATTCCAGAAACCCAACAGAAAAACAAAGTGCTACAAGCAGTTAGAGAAAAGAAACAAATCACATAAAAAGGAAAGCCCATCAGAATCACAGCAGACTTCTCAACACAAACTCTCAAGTCAAGAAGAGTATGGCCTAAAGTATTTCAAACCCTAAAAGAAAACAACCTCCAACCCAGATTAATGTACCCTGAAAAACTATCTTTCAAAATTGATGGAAAAATATTATATTTTCATGACAAACAACACCCGAGGAACTTCATGAATACCAAACCAGTGCTCTAAAAAATTTTAAACAATATCTTAGGAAAAGATAATGGGGATCACAACCCCAGAAAGCCCAGCAGAATGAATCCATCAGGTATGATAAGAAATTAAATGGATAGGGGGAGAATCCAACAACAGGAAAATGTCATGACAAGGATAAGTCAATATGTATCAGTTATAACCATCAATGTTAATGGTCTCAATTCACCAATCAAAAGAAATAGACTGGTAGAATGGGTCAAGAAGCAAAATCCAACAATATGAAACACAATTCAAAAAGAAAATCATAGAATGAAAGGTAAGGGTGGAAAACAATACTTCATGCAACAGCAACCTGAAAAGAAGCAGGAGAAGCTATCCTCTTTGCAGATCAAATAGATTTCAAACCAACACTGATAATGAGAGACAAAGAAGAACACTACATCCTTATAAAGGCAAAAATCCAAGAGGAAGAGATGACAATCATAATAGATATGCACCAAATGCTAGTTCACTCAACTATATAAAAAAAATTAATGGATGTGAAAAATCAAAGAAGCACTAATACTGTAGTAGTGGGGAAACTCCAGACCCCATTGTCACAAATAGATAGATCAACTCGATAAAAAATCAAAAATGAAATACTAGAACTCAACCAAATTCTTGAACAAATGAACTTAACAGAGGTTTACAGAGTGTTCCACCCCACAAAAGCAGAATATACATTCTTTTCTAGTTTTTTATTAAATTCTTTTATTGGTACATTGTAGGTATACAACACAATTATATTTCTCATTGGGAATTGTACCTTTACATGATGCATCTTGGTTCTTATTATTTTCCCATTCCTAGCCCTCCCTTCACACCCTCCACCCTTCCCTATTTACAAAGACTTTATTTCTATTTTTTCCATTTCTCATCATTTTTCCTTTCCCTTCTTTCCTTTCCCCTGCCCCTCCCACTACCCCTATCCCTTTGGACCTTTTGTTCCTATTTTGCATTATTGATTATTCATTCTAATCATTGGTACATTTTAGGTATACAATATAATAACATTCATCATTGGAAATTTGCACCTTTACATAATCTCTCTTGGTTCTTATTTTTCACCCTTGCCCAGCCCTCCGTTCACCCCCTCCATTCCTCCCTATTTACAAGGATTTTGTTCCTATTTTTCCATTTTCTCATATTAATCCCATTCCCTTCTATCCTTTCCCCTAGCCCTCTCACTTCCTTCCCCTTTGCCACTTTTCTTCCTACTTCACATTACCTATTATACATTTAGTCCTTATTTACACTTTCAGTTTCTCACACCAGAGAAACTATTTGGTATTTATACATGTGTGCCCTATTTATTTAACTTAGGAGTATTGCCTCAATGTGCATCCACTTAGCTATAAATGTCTCTAATTTCTAACTTTTTATGTCTGAGTAGTATTCCATTTTACAAAAATCCACATTTTCTTTATCCAGTCTCCAGTTGATGGGCATTTGGGCTGTTTCCAAGTTTTAGCTATCACAAACTGTGCCGCTATGAACATGGGCGCACATATATCACTGTGGTATGATTCTTTTAATTCTTTGGGGAAGATCCCCAGCAGTGGAATACTGGGGTCAAATGGGACTTCCAGTCCTAGTTCTTTGAGGTAACTCCATACCGATTTCCACAGTGGTTGCACCAGTCTGCACTCCCACCAGCAGTGGGGCAGGGTTCCTCTTTCTGCACAGCTCTGCCAGCATTTGTTATTGGTTGATTTCATGATAGCAGACATTCTTTCTAGAGCAAAGTGGAATCTCAGCATTGTTTTCATTTGCATCTCTCAAATGACCAGTGATGTTGAACACTTTCTAATATGTTTATTTGCTATTTCTACTTCTTTGTCTGAGAAATGTCTGTTCATTTCAGATGCTCAGTTTTGGATTGGGTCTTTAAATTTGGGAGGTCTGATCTTTTTAAGTTCTTTATAGATTTGAGATAGTAGACCTTTGTCTGAGGAAGAGCAGGTGAAGACATTTTCCCACATTGTGGATTGTCTCTTCACACTGCTGGTGGTTTCCCTTGCTGTGCAGAAGCTTTTTAATAAGAAGAGATCCCATTTGTTGATTGTTTGTGCTAGTTCATGGGCAACTGAGGTTTTGTTCATAAAATCTTTTCCTTCACCGATATCTTCAAGGGTTCTGCCTAACCTCTGTTCCAACTGGTTCAGAGTTTCTATTTTAATATTTAGATCTTTAATCTATTTTGATTTTAGTTTAGTGCATGGTGAGAGAGATAGGTCTAGTTTTAATCTATGGCAAGTTGAAGCCCAATTTTTCCATCACCATTTATTAAAGAGGCTATCTTTCCTCCAGTGAGGGTGATTGGCTCCTTTATCGAAGATGAGATGGCTGAGTGTGTCTGGAATTGTTTCTGCAACTTCTAATCTGTTCCACTGGTCCTCAGGTCTGTTTCTTTTCCAGTACCATGCTGTTTTTATCACAGTAGCTTTGTAGTATAGTTGCAGGTTGGGGATTGTGATACCCCCTGCCATATTTCTGTTACCTAGAATTGCTTTTGCTATTCTGGGTCTCTTCTTGTTCCAAATGAATTTTTGGATTGTTTTCTCAAGGTCTATGAAGTATGCTGCTGGGATCTCAATTGGAATTGCATTAAATCTATATAGCAGTTTTGGAAATATGAACATTTTCACTATATTAATCCTTCCTAGCCAGGAGCAGGGGATATCTATCCATTTTCTGATATCATCTTCAATCTCTCTTTTCAGAGTGCCATAGTTTTCAGAGAAGAGGTCTTTGATTTCTTTTGTTAGGATGATTCCTAGGTATTTCAGTTTTTTGGATGCTATTGTGAAAGGAATTATTTCCCATATTTCTCTCTCAGTGAGTCTGTCATTTGTGTAGAGGAAAGCTATTGATTTTTGTGTGTTGACCTTATAACCAGCTACTTTACTGAATTTGATTATTTAGTCTAGAAGACTTTTGGTGGAGTTCTTGGGGTCTTCTATATAGAGTATCATGTCATCTGCAAATAATGACAATTTGACTTCTTCATTTCCTATCTTTATTCATTTTATTTCTTTCTCTTATAAAATTGCCTTGGCTTATGTTTCCAGAACTATATTGAACAAGAGTGGTGATAGTGGACATCCTTGTCTTGTTCCTGATTTTAGCATGAAGGATTTCAGTTTTTGATGATTTAGTATGATATTAGCTGTTAGTTTTTCATAGATGGCTTCTATCAGTTTGAGGTAGAGGCCATCTATTCCAATTTTTTGTAGCATTTTTATCGTAAATGCATGTGGGGTTTTGTCAAATGCTTTTTCTGCATCTATGGAGATAATCATATGATTTTTGTCATTGGCTCTATTGATATAGTGTATTACATTGATTGATTTTCATATGTTGAACCATCCCTGCATCCCTGGGATGAATCTCACTTGATCAGGGTGTATGATCCTCTTGATGATCTTCAACATCCTATTTGCCATTATCTTATTAAGGATTTTTGAATCTATGTTCATTAGTGAGATTGGCCTATGGTTCTCCTTTTCAGTTGGGTCTTTCTCTGCTTTGGGGATCAAGGTGATGCTTGCTTCCAGGAATGAATTTGGGAGTATTGCTTCCCTTTCAATTTCATTGAAGAGTTTAAACAGTAGTGGCAGCAGTTCCTCTCTAAATGTCTTGTAGAATTCAGCAGTGAAGCCATCAGGGCCTGGGCTTTTCTTAATGGATAAGTTTTTAATTACATTTTCAATTCCATTGGTTGATATTGGGTTGTTCAGAATTTTTAGGTCTTCTTCATTCAACTTTGGTAATTCATATGTATCTAGGAATCTGTCCATTTCTTCTGTGTTGTCCATCTTATTGGCGTATAGATTCTGGAAGTAGGTATTGATGATCTTCTGGATTTCTGCTGGGTCTGTTGTAATTTCACCTGTTCATTCCTAATTGCATGGATTTAGGCCTTTTCTTTCCTTTTTCTGATAAGGTTGGCTAAGGGTTTGTCTATTTTGTTGATTCTTTCAAAAACCAACTCTTGGTTTCATTGATTTTTTTGTATCATTTCCTTAGTCTCCATTGCATTGATTTCTCCTCCGATCTTTATAATTTCCTCCCTTGCATGAGCTTTGGGTTTGTCCTGCTCTTCTTTTTCTAGAAGCTTGAGGTTCAGCATCAGGTTGTTTAATTGGGCTCGTTCTGTTTTCCCAATATGCATATTCACTGCTATGAATTTCCCTTGTAAGACTGCTTTCATTGTGTCCCATAGATTCTGATATGTTGTATTGTCATTGTCATTTAATTGAAGGAACTGTCTGATTTCTTCTTTAATTTCCTCTTTGACTCATTGGTTATTCAGAACTATGTTGTTCAATTTGAATGTGTTTATGAAATTTTTTGAGTTTCTCTTGCTATGGATCTCCAATTTCATCCCACTATGGTCTGATAATATACAGGGGATAACTTCAATTCCTTTGCACTTACTTAAACATGTTCTCTGTGTGAGTATTTGGTCTGTTTTTGAGAATGACCCATGTGCAGCTGAGAAGAATGTGTATTCTGATTTTGTGGGGTGGAAGACTCTGTAAACATCTGTTAAGTTCATTTGTTCAAGAGTTCGATTGAGTTCTAGTATTTCATTACTTATTTTTAATCTAGTTGATCTATCTCTTTGTTACAGTGGGGTGTTGAGGTCCCCCACGACAATTGTATTAGTGCATATATGACTTTTCATGTCTGTTAGTATTTGTTTTATATACTTGGGCACACTAGTGTTTGGTCCATAGATATTTATGAATGTCATCTATTCCTGTTGGATTGTTCCCTTTACAAGGATGTAGTGTCCTTCTTCATCTCTCTTAATCAGCGTTGGTTTGAGATCTACTTGATTTGCAAAGAGGAGAGCTACTCCTGCTTTTTTTCGGGTTCCTGTCACATGGAGTATTGTTCTCCACCCTTTAACTTTCAGTGTATGAGTTTCCTTTTGAATGAAGTGTGTTTCTTGTATGCAGCATATTGTTGGATTTTGCTTCTTGACCCATTCTGCCAGTCTATTTCTTTTGATTGGTGAATTGAGACCATTAACATTGATGGTTGTAACTCAAATGTATTGACTTGTCATTGCCATGACTTTTTCTTTTTGTTGGGTTCTCCCCCTTTACATTTAATTTCTTGTCTTGCCAGATGGGTTCATTCTGCTTTGCTTCCTGGGGTTGTGATCTTCAATGTCTGTTCCTAGGATATTGTGTAAAATTCTTTGGAGTGCTGGTTTGGTATTCACGAAGTTCCCAAGGTGCTATTTGTCATGAAAGTATCTTATTTCTCCATCAATTTTGAAAGATAGTTTTTCAGGGTACATCAATCTGGGTTGGAGGCTGATTTCTTTTAGGGCTTGGAATATGTCACTCCAAGCTCTTCTTGCCTTGATGGTTTGTGTTGAGAAGTCTGCTGTGATTCTGATGGGCTTTCCTTTGTATGTAATTTGTTTCTGTTCTCTCACTGCTTGTAGAACATTGTTCTTCTGTTGTGTTTCTGAAATCTTAACAATTATATGCCTATGTGTAGATTTTTTTTGATCAAGGCTATTTGGAGTCCTATATGCCTCACTTATCTGTATGTAAAGCTCTTTTCCCCTGCATGTTATGTTTTCTGCCATTATTTCTGTGAAGAGATTTTTTTATGTCATCTGCACTCTCTCCTCTTTCTTCATTGACTCCAATCAGTCTTATGTTATTCTTCTTTTCATCATCTAGCAGCTGCTGGATGGATTTCTCATGTCCCCTTGTAATTCTGAAGTTATTTTTCTTTTCCTGGTCACTAATTGCAATCTTATCTTCTATATCTGAAATTCTGTCCTCACATTGGCTCATTCTGCTGTGTAGATTTTCAATGGACTTTTTCATGTCCTGGAAATCTATTTGCATCTGTTTTATGGATTCCATTTGTTTCCTATGTTGAGATTCCATCATGTTCCTCAGCTCCTCTCTAGATTTATTAATCATGTCTTGCACTAGGGGTACAATTTCTCCTGTTTTTTGAGAAATTATTTCTGATTTTATTTTTTCCAGATCCCCTTTTGTTGCCAGTTCAGTGGGTCCAGGTGGTTGAGTATCTGAGTGTTCCATCTCATTTCCCTTTGGGGTTGCTGTAGGTGATCTAGAAGTCTGGTTTTGAGACTTATTTATGTGTTTTCTCATTTCCACTGGGTGGGGGAGCTGTTGGCACCTGCACGGATTACCTTTTCTGAGCTGGGAGAGGTGGGACAGGATCCAGGAGCAGCGGTAGGGATGGTGGCCTGCAAGCCTTTCCTGTGGGCTGGGAGCAGCGGGAGGGATGGTGGCTGGGAAGCCCCTTCCTCTGGTCCAGAAGCAGTGGAATGGTGGCTCAGAAGCCCCTACCTCTGGGCTGGGAGTGGTGGAAGAGATGGTGGCCCAAAGCCCCTTCCTCTGGGCCAGGAGCGGTGGGACAGAAGGTGCCCCAAATGCCTTTTCCTCTGGGCCAGGAGCAGCGGGAGGGATGGTGGTCAGGAAGCCCCTTCCTCTGGACCAGGAGCAGTGGGACGGTGGCTCAGATGCCCCTACCTCTGGGCTGGGATCAGCAGGACTCAGTACCATGGTCTAGTGGTCTGGTGTCCTGTGTGTCTTTGTAGTGTGGAACCAGGTGGCTGTACAGAGGAGCGGGGGGTGATGCATGCATTGGATTGTTGCTGGGGCGCGGGCTGATTTGGCGTGTTCTGTGCGACTCAGGACCTCGGTAGGCCGTGTGCATACCTGCCTGTCTGCAGCGGGCTGATTTGATGTGTTTTGCATGACTCTGCACAGAATATACATTCTATTTGGCTTCACATGGGTCATTCTCCAAAATAGAACACATACTTGCTCATAGAACATGTTTAAATAAGTGCAAAGGAATTGAAGTTATCCCCTGTATATAATCAGACAATAGTATGATGAATTGGAAACCAATAGCAAAAGAAACCACAAGAATTTCATAAACACATGGAAATTGAACAATACACTTCTGAGCAACCAATGGGTTACAGAGGACATTAAAGAAATCAGACAGTTCCTACAATTAAATGACAATGCCCATACAACATACTAGAGTCTATGGGACACAAGGAAATGTCTCATGAGGGAAATTGATAGCAGTGAATACTCATAGCATGAAGACAGAGTGGGCTCAAATAAACAACCTAATGCTGAACATATTAGGAAAACAGAGTGGGCTCAAATAAACAACCTAATGCTGAACCTCAAGCTTCAAGAGAAAAGAAGAGCAGGACAAACCCAAAGGTGGTACAAAAGAGGAAATTATAGAAATCAGAGCAGAAATCAGTGCAATGGAGACTAAGAGAATGATACCAAAAAATCAATGAAGCAAAGAGTTGGTTCTTCAAAAGAATAAAAAAAATTGACAAATCTTTAGCCAACCTTATCAAAAAAAGGAAAGAAAAGGTCCAAATTCATGCAATTAGAAATGAAAAAGGTGAAATTACAATGGACCCAGCAGAAATCCAGAGGATCATTAATACTTACTTTAAGGACATAGACACCAATGAGATGGAAAACACAGAAGAAATGGAGAGATTTCTAGATACAGAAGAATTACCAACAAGACTTAAAAATTCTAAACAACCTAATATAAATTAATGCAATTGAAAACATAATTAAAGACTTACCATCTAAGAAAAGCCTGGGTCCTGGTGGCTTCACTGGTGAATTCTACAAGATATTTAGAGAAGATCTATTGCCTCTACTGTTTAAACTCTTCAATAAAATTGAAGGGGAAGCAATACTCTCAATTCATTCCTGGAAGCAAGCATCACCTTGATCTCAAAAGCAGAGGAAGACCCAACCGAAAAGAAGAATTATAGGCCAATCTCACTAAGGAACATACATGCAAAAATCCTCAATAAGACAGTGGCAAACAGAATGCAGAAGATCATCAAGAAGATCATATATCCTTACCAAATGGGATTCATCCCAGGAATACAGGGATGGCTTAACATTCACAAATCAATAAATGTAATACACTATATTAATAGAGCCAAGGACAAAAACCATATGACCATCTCAATAAATACAGAAAAAGCATTCAACAAAATCCAACACCCATTCATGATAAAAACCCTACAGAAAATTGAAATAAATGGTGTCTATCTCAACCTGATAAAAGCCATCTGTGAAAAACCAACAGCCAATATCATACTAAGTGATCAAAAACTGAAATCCTTTACGCTAAAATCAGGAACAAGACAAGGATGTCCGTGATCACCACTCCTGTTCAATGTTGTCTTGGAAATACTACCCACAGCAATTAGACAAGAGAGAGAAATAAAAGGAATAAAGATGGGAAATGAAGAAGTCAAATTGTCATTATTTGTAGATGACATGATACTCTATATAGAAGACCCCAAGAACTCCACCAAAAGTCTTCTAGACTTAATAACCAAATTTAGTAGAGTAGCTGGATACAAGGCCACCACATAAAAATCAATAGCCTTCCTGTTCACAAACAACAGACTCATTGAGAGAGAAAGTGGAGAAACAACTCCTCTCACAATAGCATCCAAAAATGTGAAATACTTAGGAATCAACCTAATGGAAGAAATCAAAGACCTCTACTCTGAAAACTACAGTAATCTGAAAAAAGAGATTGAAGAGGATATCAGAAAATGGGGAGACATCCCTTGTTCCTGGATAGGAAAAACCAATATACTGAAAATTGTCATACTTTCAAAACTGCTATATAGGTTCAATGAAGTGCCAATTGAGATCCCAGCAGCATACTTCATAGACCTTGAGAAAATAATCCAAAAATTCATTTGGAACCAGAAGAGACCTAGAATAGCAAAGGCAGTTTTAGGCAACAAAGACAAAGTAGTGGGTATCACAATCCCCAACTTGAAACTATTTTACAAAACTACTGTAATAAAAATAGCATGGTACTGGCATAAAAACAGACCTAGGGGTCAGTAGAACAAATTAGAAGATGCAGAATCAACTGCAGACACACTCAGCCACCTTATCTTAGACAAAGGAGCCAAACACCCTCACTGGAGGAAAGATAGCTTCTTCAATAAATGGTGCTAGACAAATTGGGTTTCACCTTGCAAAAGGTTAAAACTAGACCCATATCTCTCACCATGTAGTAAACTAAAACTGAAATGGATCAAAGATCAAAATATTAAAACAGAAACACTAAACCAGCTGGAAGAGAGGTTAGGTAGAACTCTTGAAGTCATTGGCATAGAAAAAGATTTCATGAACAAAACCTCAGTCCCATATGAACTAGCACAAAGAATCAATAACTGGGATTTCATCTTATTAAAAAGCTTCTGCACAGCAAGAGAAACCAACATGATTAAGCAACAACCCACAATGTGGGAAAAAAAATTTACCAGCTGTTCCTCAGACAAAGGTCTAATATCTAGAATATATAAAGAACTTTAAAAAATCAGACCTCCCAAATTTTAAGACCCAACCCAAAAATGGGCATTTGAAATGAACAGACATTCTGAGACAAAGATGTAGAAATAGCAAATAAACATATGAAAAAATGTTCAACATCACTGGTCATTCAAGAGATGCAAATGAAAACAATGCTGAGATTCCGCCTCATCCCAGAAACAATGGCTTCTATTAATAAATCATCCAATAACAAATGCTGGTGAAGCTCTGGGGAAAAAGGAACCCTTCTCCATTGTTGGTGGGAGTGTTGACTGGTCAACCACCGTGCATATTAGTATGGAGATACCTCAAAAAACTAAGATTAGAGGTCACATTTGATCCAGCTATTCCCTTGCTGGGTATCTTCCCAAAAGAATTAAAAGAATTATACCACAGCAATATGTGTGCACCCATGTTAATAGTGGCACAATTTGTAATAGCTAAAACTTGGAAACAGTCCAATTGCCCATCAACTGGAGACTGGATAGTTTTAAAAAACTAAAAAACCATACTCAGCCATAAAGAATGAGAAACTAGAGCCGGGGATTTAGTTCAGTGGTTCTGCCACCTGCATAGCAAGCACAAAGTCCCGAATTCAATCCCTGGTACAAAAAAAAAAAAACAAGGAGAGAGAGAGAAACTAGAGACATTTATAGCTAAATGGATGTACATTGAGTCCCCACTCTTAAGTGAAATAAATAGGACACACATGTTTAAATACCAAATAGTTTCTCAGCTCTGAACACCAGAGTCTAAACACAACTGACAAACTACATCTTTAACTTGGAAGTCACATCTTGACAATTATATTTCATCAGGATGACGATCACTTTAACCCAATGTCAATCTGAGCTAAAAGTAAATGATGAGTAGAAAAAATGGCCAGCACCCTCTGTATTTATTCAATGCGGGTAATATTTGACTATTCTAGAAGTATTAATCATCATGAGCTCACAGGGAGCTTAATGCCATACAATGTGGATTGAGAAATGGTTCTTCTTGGAATATGCTCATTTCAGCAGCTGATAAAATAGCCTCATGGAGAACGTATAGAAATTACTTTAAAATAAGATCATCTTAACTAAAAATGATTGAGGAATGTTGTCTTTGTAGTTTTAATTTGTGGAAGGAAATGAGTTAGTAACTACAGTCTAATCAAAAGAGATGGAATTTGCTCTTGGAAAGGTGTGACAGGCTAGAAAAAAGAAAAAAATTTTAAACAGATTGACTAAAAAAATAAAACATTTTGTTAGAATTCTTGGTATTGTGTAGGAGCACCCAACCTGCATCACGTGGGGGAAAAAATGCTCTCACACCTGCCTGATAGATCTCCACCAGGGAATCATTGCTTGTGCTTGCTAGATGTTGATTATTATTTTATTATTCTATGAGAAGACATGTGAAATGCTTGCTGAATCCAAAAGGAAGTCAGTTAGCATGATGTCCCCCAAAATAGTAAGTTAGGGCTACTCATCTCCTTCCAATATTCCACACTTGTCGTTTATCATTTACAGAGGGTTATTTTGTTCATTGTGATTTGCATCAACAAAAGAAGTAAAATGAACAGCAAATCCCAAGATGAAGTAGAAATTGTAGGTAAAGGAGAGAATACACTTCAAAAAAATGAAAAACAAAAAGCATGATAAAATATGCTAAGAAATGTCATTTTAAATTTTTAAACACAGTATGCTATTATTTGTTTGCATTAAATATTCTGATAAAACAACAGCATTTGAATTTAATTTTTAAATTTAATTACTAAGTAATTTTTAGAGAACTATAGTATGAATTTAAAACTGTAAAGAAATAGACGTTATATTGCCATATCTCCTTCCAAAGCCTATTATTCATATGATAAAAGTGTCATACATATTATTATAAGAATTTATTTGTAATTTATAAAATGACTGTTCTCTGTCTTTCGGGAAGTGTTTTTCAATCTGTGATGCTTGAAACACACAATAAATGAATATTTAGCAATAAAATAGTTTCCATATAAAAAGAAAAATATTGACAATAATAAGACACCTTTGTCAGGAGAAAACTATTCTCCATGTAATTGACATTAACTCTCACTTTAACCAAGAGACAGTTCAATAAAAGAAACTTTCTGAGGCTGTTCCAAGAACAAATGCCTCCTCATGGCAGAATCACACCCAAAATAAGCTGTCATATCTGGCTTCTCTTGGTGGGTATATTGAATTGCTTGAAAGATCCTGCTGTCATTTTACACATGGCAGATACACCAGATCATCAGCCAAACAAAACTGCCAGTGCAGCTTGTTTCTCACAACCACTATGGGAACGGCTTTCCTTTGCCTCTTGATTTACCTAATGTCATTAAAAGCAGCAACAAACATAAATCTCACATTGAGTTACCATGGAGCATGGATTATCAAAATCCCATAGCTTAAGAAAAAAATGAAGTAAAGAATCAGTCTCTGTTAGTTGAATTTTGGAGCCACCCAGAAGATCAGAATCACAATAAGATGGTGACATAGGTTCTTCTGGACTGACAGCTTTTCTTTGAAGCAACGTTAATCTATTAGCAACATCATATTAAATGAGGAAAAGCTGAAAGCTTTCCCTCTAAAATCAGGAACAAGACAAGAATGCCCACCATCATCACTCCTGTTCAATATGATACTCAAAACATTAGCCAGAGCAATCCAGCAAGAGAAAGAAATATAAGGGAAATGTATAGGAAAGGAAGAAGTCAAATTATCATTTGCAAATGACATGATCCTCTACATAGAAGACCTCAAATAATACCACCAAAAATGCCTTCAATTAATAACAAAATTCAGTGAAATAGCAGAATATAAAATCAGCACACAAAAATCAATAGCATTCCTGTACAGCAATAATGAACTCACAGCAAAAGAATGTAGGAAAGCAATACCATTCTCAATAGCATCAAGAAAAATTAAACACTTAGGAATTAACCTAATGAAAGAAGTGAAAGACCTCTACAGTGAAAATTACAGTACTCTGAAAACAGAGATTGAAGAGGCCATCAGAAAATGAAAGATATCACTTACTTCTGGATAGGCAGAATGAAAATATAGTCAAAATGGTCGTCCATATACAGATTTAACAAGTCCCAAACAAAATACCAATAGTACATAATGTACTAAACTAAAATAAAAGTGGATCAAAAATCTAAATATTAAAACAGAAACAATCTTCTGGAAGACAAAATAGATAAAATTCTTGAAGACATAGGCATAGACAGGACATCTCTGGAAGAACCCCAATTGCTCAAGAGATGACATCAAGAGTCAACGATGGGATTATATCAAATTAAACTTTATCCCAGCAAGGGAAACAACAAAGAGACAGCAGGCAACTTGCAGATGGGAAAAAATTTGCCAGCTATGCCCTGAACAAAGGACTAATATTTAGAGTGTATAAAGAAGTCAAAAAGAATTACCTCAAAGTAAAAGACTCAATCAAAAAATGGGCAATTAAAATGAATAGACACTTCTCAGACTAAAAATGGCCATAAATACATGGAAAAATGTTCAATATCTCTGGCCATTAGAGAAATGCAAATTAAAACAACACTGAGATTCCATCTTACTCCAGAAAGAATGGCTATTATCAAGAAATCAAATAATAAAAAATGCTGGCAAGGCTGAAGGAGAAAAAGGAACCCTTCTGTCTTGCTGGTGAGAATATAAACTAGTACAATCACTATGGAAATCATTATGGAGATTCCTCAAAAAACTAAAACTAGAAAGTCCATTTCACCCAGCTACTCTAATATCTTCCCCAAAGAGCTAAAGACATCATGTTATAGTGATACATGAACACTCAGCACAATTCATAATAGCTAAGTCTTGGAAGTGGCCTATACAGTATGTCCATCAAGAGATGAATGGATAACTAAAACATATTTATACATAAATGGAATACTACTCTGCCATAAAGAAGGATAATTTTTAGTTATTTGTAGGAAAATGGATGCATCTTGAGATCATAATGTCAAGTGAAATAAATCAGACACATGGCTTAAATATTGCATGGTTTCTGGTATATGAGAAACCCAAAGTATAAATAAATTTAAAAGCAAAATAAAAAGTAGATAACAGGAAACAAAAAGATAGATCTTTTACAAAAGGGAAGGAAATCAAGAGGTTGAGGAAGAGGGGAAGGTCGAAGGGGAAAGAAATGAAAAAAGAATTAAGATGTATGTTACATACAAGTTTCAACTCCCCATGAAGAATATTATTATGTACTGCAAATGTATACTAATAAGAATAAAAAATTACATTATAAAAGTTGTCTTAGAACTAAACTACATTTCCATAATATTTTTATATCTTTTGAAATCCTTAAACATATATTTAGAAGATGTCATAATTTATTTTTATTAGCAAAAATACTAAATTTTGCTGGCAAGGGAGTCTTGACAGTATATTTACCATTTGTTATTTGTAAATATTCACACACTACTAATTTCACTAACATTAATACAGTAACGAGCACAAGAGTGAGTGAAACTAAGGATTTAGCAGTAAGTATACCACATATTGGTTCATTTTAAGATTCAGATACCCCTTTTCTCCCATTAGATCTATGCTAATAGATAGATCTAGGGAAAAAAGTACTTTATAGAAATTTCAAAAGATACTTATTTTAAATATAGAGAATAAAAAAGAAAAGAAAAATTCTGAGGAAAAATCACACTTATTCATTTGGTACTGAAAAAGCATAAAAGAATATTAATTAATCAAATTATATAATTTGACAGTACCACATGATATTATTTTTATTGGTATGGCTGTGACAGTTTATTCACGGATACAGCATAGTTAATAATCCTAGGCTAAAAATAACTTTATTAGTGAACATAGTGGCACATGAAAATCTTTCAGAAGATTTTTTTTTTCTTAAATTCTTTTATTGGTACATTTTAGGTATACAACACATTTACATTTCTCATTGGGAATTGTACCTTTACATGATGCATCTTGGTTCTCATTTTTTCCCCATTCCTAGCCCTCCCTTCACTCCCTCCACCCTTCCCTATTTACAAGGACTTTGTTCCCATTTTTTCTATTTCCCATCATTTTTCCTCTCCCTTCTTTCCTTTCCAATGCTCCTCCCACTAGCCCTAGCCCTTTGGACCTTTTCTTCCTATTTTCCATTATTGATTATTCATTCGAATCATTGGTACATTTTAGGTATACAATATAATGACATTCATCATTGGAAATTTGCAACTTTACATAATCTCTCTTGGTTCTTATTATTCACCTTTGCCGAACCCTCCCTTCAACCCCTCCACCCCTCCCTATTTGCAAAGATTTTGTTCCTATTTTTCCATTTTCTCATATTAATCCCATTCCCTTCTATCCTTTCCCCTATACCTCTCATAACCCCTTCCCTTTTGCCCCTTTTCTTCCTATTTCACATTATCTCTTATATGTTTTGTCCTTATTTACACTTTCAGTTTCTCACACTAGAGAAACAATTCGGTCTTTATACATGAGTGTCCTATTTATTTCACTTAAGAGTATTGCCTCAATGTGCATCTATATAGCCATACATGTTTCTAATTTCTCATTTTTTATGGCTGAGTAGTACTCCATTTTATTTTAAAAAAGCACGTTTTCTTTATCCAGTCTCCAGTTGATGGGTAATTGGGCTGTTTCCAAGTTTTAGCTATTACAAACTGTGCTGCTATGAACATGGATGCACATATATCACTGTGGTATGATTCTTTTAATTCTTTGGGGAAGATCCCCAACAGTGGAATATTGGGGTCAAATGGGGCTTCCAATCCTAGCTCTTTGAGGTATCTCCATACTGATTTCCACTGTGGTTGCACCAGTCTACACTCCCACCAGCAGTGGAGCAGTGTTCCTCTTTCCCCACAGCCCCACCAGCATTTGTTATTGGTTGATTTCATGATAGCAGCCATTCTTCCTGGAGTGAGGTGGAACCTCAGTGTTGTTTTCATTTGCAACTCTCCAATGACCAGTGATGTGGAACATTTTTTCACATATTTATTTGCTATTACTACTTCTTTGTCTGAGAAATGTCTGTTCATTTCAGATGCCCATTTTTGGATTGGGTCTTTAAATTTGGGAGGTCTGATCTTTTTAAGTTCTTTATAGATTTGAGGTAGTAGACCTTTGTCTGAGGAAGAGCAGGTGAAGATTTTTTTCCCACATTGTGGGTTGTCTCTTCACACTGCTGGTAGTTTCTCTTGCTGTGCAGAAGCTTTTTAATGAGAAGAGATCCCACTTGTTGATTGTTTGTGCTAGTTCATGGGCAACTGAGGTTTTGTTCATAAAATCTTTTCCTACACCGATGTTTTCAAGAGTCCTACCTAACCTCTGTTCCAGCTGACTCAACGTTTCTATTTCAATATTTAAATCTTTAATCCATTTCGATTTTAGTTTAGTGCATGGTGAGAGATATAGGTCTAGTTTTAATCTTTGGCAAGTTGAAACCCAATTTTTCCATTACCATTTATTAAAGAGGCTATCTTTCCTCCAGTGAGGGTGTTTGGCTCCTTTATCAAAGATGAGATGGCTGAGTGAGTCTGGCGTTGTTTCTGCATCTTCTAATCTGTTCCACTGGTCCTCAGGTCTGTTTCTTTTCCAGTACCATGCTGTTTTTATCACAGTAGCTTTGTAGTATAGTTGCAGGTTGGGGATTGTGATACTCCCTGCCATGTCTCTGTTACCTAGAATTGCTTTTGCTATTCTGAGTCTCTTCTTGTTCCAAATGAATTTTTGGATTGTTTTCTCAAGGTCTGTGAAGCATGCTGCTGGGATCTCAATTGGAATTGCATTGAATCTATATAGCAGCTTTGGAAGTATGACCATTTTCACTATATTAATCCTTCCTACTGAGGAGCAGGGGATATCTATCCATTTCTTGATATCATTTTCAATCTCTCTTTTCAGAGTGCTATAGTTTTCAGAGAAGAGATCTTTGATTTCTTTCATTAGGTTGATTCCTAGGTATTTCAGTTTTTTGGATGCTATTGTGAAAGGAATTATTTGCCCTATTTCTCTCTCAGTGAGTCTGTCATTCATGTAGAGGAAAGCTATGGATTTTTGTGTGTTGACCTTGTAACCAACTATTTGACTGAATTGGGTTATGAAGTCTAGAAGACTTTTGGTGGAGTTCTTGGGGTCTTCTATATAGAGTATCATGTCATCTGCAAATAATGACAATTTGACTTCTTCATTTCCTATCTTTATTCATTTTATTTCTTTCTCTTGTCTAATTGCCTTTGTTAATGTTTCCAGAACTGTATTGAACAAGAGTGGTGATAGTGGACATCCTTGTCTTGTTCCTGATTTGAGTGTGAAGGATTTCAGTTTTTGACCATTTAGTATGATATTGGCTGTTGGTTTTTCATAGATGGCTTCTATCAGTTTGAGGTAGAGACAATTTATTCCAATTTTTTGTAGGATTTTTATCATAAATGCATGTTGACTTTTGTCAAAAGCTTCTTCTGAATCTATGGAGATATTCATTTGGTTTTTGTCCTTGTCTCTATTGATATAGTGTATTACATTGATTGATTTGTGTATGTTGAACCATCCCTGCATCCCTGGGATGAATCCCACTTGATCAAGGTGTATGATCTCCTTGATGATCTTCTGCATTCTATTTGCCAGTATCTTATTAAGGATTTTTGCATCTATGTTCATTAGTGAGATTGGCCTATAATTCTCCTTTTTGGTTGGGTTTTTCTCTGCTTTGGGGATCAAGGTGATTCTTGCTTCCAAGAATGAATTTGGGAGTATTACTTCCCTTTCAATTTCAATGAAGAGTTACAACTGTAGAGGCAGTAGTTCCTCTCAAAATATCTTGTAGAATTCAGCAGTGAAGCCATCAGGGCCCGGGCTTTTCTTAGTGGATAAGTTTTTAACTACATTTTCAATTTAATTGGTTGATATTAGGTTGCTGAGAATTTTTAGGTCTTCTTCGTTCAACTTTGGTAATTCATATGTATCTAAGATACTGTCCATTTCTTCTGTGTTGTCCATCTTATTGGCGTATAGGTTCTGGAAGTAGGTATTGATAATCCTCTGGATTTCTGTTGGGTCTGTTGTAATTTCACCCTTTTCATTCCTAATTGCATGGATTTGGGCCTTTTCTTTCCTTTTTCTGATAAGGTTGGCTAAGGGTTTGTCAATTTTGTTGATTCTTTCAAAGAACAAACTCTTGGCTTCATTAATTTTTTGTATTATTCTCTTAGTCTCCATTGCATTGATTTCTCCTCTGATCTTTATAATTTTCTCCCTTGTATGAGCTTTGGGTTTGTCCTGCTCTTCTTTTTCTAGAAGCTTGAGGTTCAGCATCAGGTTGTTTAATTGGGCTTGCTCTGTTTTCCTAATATGTGCATTCACTGCTCTGAATTTCCCTCGTAATACTGCTTTCATTGTGTCCCATAGATTCCGATATGTTGTATTGTCATTGTCATTTAATTGAAGGAACTATCTAATTTCTCCTTTAATTTCCTCTGTGACCCATTGGTCATTCAGAAGTGTGTTGTTCAATTTCCATGTGATTATGAAGTTTTTGCGGTTTCTTTTGCTATGGATCTCCAATTTCATTGCACTATGGTCTGATAATATACAGTGGATAACTTCAATTTCTTTGCATTTACTTAAACATGTTCTATCAGTGAGTATGTGGTCTATTTTGTAGAATAAACCATGTGCAGCTAAAAAGAATGTGTATTCTGATTTTGTGGGGTGGAAGACTCTGTAAACATCTGTTAAGTTCATTTGTTCAAGAGTTCGATTGAGTTCTAGTATTTCATTCCTTATTTTTAATCTAGCTGATCTATCTATTTGTGACAGTGGGGTGTTGAGGTCCCCCACAACAATTGTATTAGTGCATATATGACTTTTCATGTCCGTCAGTATTTGTTTTATATAGTTGGGTGCACTAGTGCTTGGTGCATAGATATTTATGCTGGTCATCTCTTCCTGTTGGATTGTTCCCTTTACAAGAATGTAGTGTCCTTCTTCATCTCTCTTATTCAGTGTTGGTTTGAAATCTACTTGACCTGCAAAAGGATAGCTACTTCTGGTTTTTTTCAGGTTCCCATCACATGGAATATTGTTTTCCACCCTTTAACTTTCAGTCTATGAGTTTCATTTTGAATTAAGTGTGTTTCTTGTATGCAGCATATTGTTGGATCTTACTTCTTGACCCATTCTGCCAGTCTATTTCTTTTGATTGGCAAATTGAGACCATTAACATTGATGGTTATAACTGAAATGCATTGACTTATCATTGTCATGACTTTTTCTTTTTGTTGTGTTCTCCCCCTTTACATTTAATTTCTTGTGTGCCAGATGAGCTCATTCTGCTTTGCTTCCTGGGGTTGTGATTTTTATTGTCTGTTCCTAGGATATTGCCTAAAATTTTTTGGAGCGCTGGTTTGGTATTCATGAAGTTCCCAAGGTGCTATTTGTCATGAAAGTATCTTATTTCTCCATCAATTTTGAAAGATAGTTTTTCAGGGTACATCAATCTGGTTTGGAGCCTGTTTTTGTTTAGGGCTTGGAATACATGACTCCAAGCTCTTCTTGCCTTGATGGTTTGTGTTGAGAAGTCTGCTGTGATTCTGATGGGCTTTCCTTTGTATGTGATTTGTTTCTTTTCTCTAACTGCTTGTAGAATTTTATTCTTCTTTTGAGTTTCTGGAATCTTAACAATTATATGCCTATGTGTAGATTTTTTGGATCAAGGCTATTTGGAGTCCTATATACCTCACTTATCTGTATGTCAAGTTCTTTTCCCCTGCTTGGGAAGTTTTCTGCCATCACTTCTGTGAACAATTTTTTTTTTATGTCATCTGCGCTCTCTCTTGTTTCTTCTTTGAGTCCAATCAGTTTTGTGTTATTCTTCTTTGCATCATCTAGCAGCTGCTGGATTGTTTTCTCATGATCCCTTATAATTTTGAAGCAATTTTTCTTTTCCTGGTCACTAATTCCAATCTTATCTTCTATATCTGAAATTCTGTCCTCACATTGGCTCATTCTGCTGAGTAGACTTTCAATGGAGTTTTTCATCTCCTGGAAATCTATTTGCATCATTTCTGATTTCATTTTTCCCAGATCCTCTTTTGTCACCAGTTCAGTGGGTCCAGGTGGTTGAGTATCTGAGTGTTCCATCTCATTTCTTTTTTGTGGTTGCTGTAGGTGATCTGTAAGTCTGGTTTTGAGACTTATTTATGTGTCTCCTCATTTCGTCCTGGGGGTGCATGCTGTTGGTACCTGCACGGCTCACCTCCTCTGAGCTGAGAGAGGTGGGACAGCAGCTCAGAAGCCCCTTCCTCTAGGACGGGAATGGTGGGATGAATGGTGACCAGGATGCCCCTTTCTCAGGTCTGAGCGTGGCAGGATGGATGGTGGCTCAGAAGCCCCTTCCTCTGGGCTGGGGTCAGTAGGATGGATAGTGGCCCAGAAGCCCCTTCCTCTGGGCCAGGAGCAGTGGAATAGTGGCTCAGAAGCCCCTACCTCTGGGCTGGGAGCAGTGGGACAGATGGCAGCCCAGAAGCCCCTTCTTTAAGAAGATTTTAATGAAACATCAAATTCTATATAAGGCATTTCATTAAATCCCACTATATGTACATTTTAATTTATATAATAAAAAATAATTAAGATTGGGTTAATTTTTCAATATGTAATGTTTATTCATTTCATTAAAAACTTTTAAACATTTTAAAAGGTTGTCCACATTTTTAATTATACTCAAAGCTTGGTGCATGTAAAAATTTGTGCATTTGAGCAAGAAAGAGAAAAATAGCTTTCATCAGATTTTTGAAAGAATATGTTTTAATAAAGTTAAAAATTATTCCATTAAAACAATTCATATTTTTCTACTATTATGCTCACTCCTCAATGTCAAATATAATTTGACTTACAAAGTATTGGCTTAGTCAGAAAAACACCTGTTTTGCAAAAGATAGTATAATAAAAATGGTATAATAAGATAAATTCATACACATGTTCAATATGAGGAAGGATGGACTCAGAACCATAGAACTATCATTAAAATTATTACTACATCTCTATTTTTACACATAATTTAAGAGTATAGAGAATGTAAGTAGAGCTATCATTTATTGAGCTCTTTAGGCAGTGTTAGACTTAGTGTTCTCTTTACATTATTTCATTTAACGCTATAACTCTGGTGACAATTGTTATAATTATTGCTTCCTTCTCTGAAGGACTTACAGAAAGTAAATATTTCTCCAAGACCTCACAACCAGAAGCACTGAGATTCAAATAGATGTCTTTTTAAAAATAAAATCCATAATCTCTACTATTACCTTATATGCATGTCATACATTCCACCACTACTCAGCATAGTAGTATCTTGGCTCTTGTAGACTATAAAGTGGAGCACTCAAGTTCACCCACTGATCATTTCTCCAAATGCCCAATGATCACAACATATCCTTCTGGAAACTGATGAAATGGCTCTGACCCCACCTTTCTTCCCATCCCACTCTCTCCTATCTTCTCAAGAGAAAATATCAGTAGTGTTCCCTCAAATTTTACTTTCTTTTCACATTTACTTTCTGTTGAATACAAAAGCCCTGACAACTTAATCGTATACTAATAATCAAGCATTGGCTTCTCTTAAAATCCATTTTATTAAAAAGGGTTATCATTGTGAAACAAGACTGATGAGACTTATTTTTTGTGATAGAATTAAAGAAAATATATTTTTTGAAAAATTATTTTAAGTGAATTCTTTTGATTTTTAAAATTGACATAACAAACCTCAAAATCTTTAAAAAGTTCTTCATGTTTATTGGAAAAACTTTCCAAGGGCCCTGTGTGCAGGCATACCTTGGATGTGTCCTAAAGGATTGGAATGGAGTTTCAAATCCTTCATGCTGTTTATCAGTGGCAGAGTTACATCTCTGTTATACCAGCTGTGTTTGGACACATATGTCATGCTGCTTCTCTTGGAATGTTCTAAAATTTACACACTTATAAAGCAATAAAAATCACAAGTGTAATGTGTAGAGCAACATATTTTACACTTTTTGTCTCAAGAGAACAACCTTCTGAGGTCATTACTAATGAGGAAACTGATGATTACAAATTTAATGACTTGCTCACATAGGTTGCAATTCTGGGTGGAATTTGAGTATTCTGATTCCATGTCTTCTCTCATCAACAAGCTGCAAGAATATCTGGTCATTCTGAAAGTCCCCAAATGAAGAAGGTAGAGGTAGAACTCTCAGCTGTCCATTCTTAAATACTAATCACTCCTCTTGGGAAATCCTGGAAGGCAGTTGCTGTATAGTAAACTATCTCTTTACTATTGACTGCTCTAACTAGGTCAGTTCCCATCTTCTTTTTGGGATGTGGATTCCATTGTACTGGAAACAGTTTTTATTATTTCATAATCATGGACATAGACTAGTTTCTGGATTAGTCTGGATGTAGATCAAGCTCTACATTCCTTCATGGGGGCATTGTATGTTTAATTTTTTTTGAATTGCCAAGCCTGAGAATTATAGTGGATTGTTGGACTTGCCTTAACTAAACAAAATGTGATGGTAAAAGTTTGTAATGAAAGAAGCAGCTGACTTTGAGGATGGAGATAAACAGTTACACTTTATTTAGAACAACAAATGTAGTCATCACTCAAAAGTGGCTTGACCAGGGTACAGTTGTGAATGAGCCAATCTTTATTTCCTCTTTCCTACTCATAAAACTTCTAGAACTTCTCGAGTCAACTTCTGTCTATCTACAAGTCTCATTTTTCAAGGTCCTGCATGGTTACCCTACATTTTATGAGAACAGAATATGTGGTAGATAAAACCTGTATAGTTCACTACTGAGTTTATTAAAATTTGTGAAAACATGATTATGAATAAAATTCCTATAAGGTGTTATTAACTTTTACTCCTAATTCCTAGAATAACAGAGTAGAAGAAAACAATGTTACCCTCTCCTTCTCAAAGGAATTTTAAATTAAAAAAAATTTTGACTAAAATATGTTAGTTGTACATATGTATGACTTTCGGTGTGATATTTCCATACATGCATACCTCATGTCACTGATTAAATACAGCCTCCCTTTATTCACTGCCCCCCATTCCCAGCCTCTAGTAAT
The DNA here is from genome assembly GCF_053883595.1 of Heterocephalus glaber. Taxonomy (NCBI): domain Eukaryota; kingdom Metazoa; phylum Chordata; class Mammalia; order Rodentia; family Bathyergidae; genus Heterocephalus; species Heterocephalus glaber. Next base: position 6,112,248 of record NW_028258310.1, on the reverse strand, counting down.
CACCATTCTACATTCAGACTGACTTTTTTTTTAACGCATGAGAAAGAATATGCAGTCCTTGTCTTTCTATGTCTAGCTTATTTCACTTAACATAGTGTCTCCCAATGCCATCCATTTTGCTATAAATGACAGGATTTCATTCTTCTTTGTGGATGAATAATACTCCATTGTACATATGTACCACATCTTCTCTTGAAGAGATTTTTAATGTGGTGAAAGGGTCAAGGAGTAAAGGGGGTGGCAGAAATATCAGAAGTGAAGACAGGCTTCTTATTTCCTCCCTACATTATAATTTCTAAATCTCTGTTACATAAGCAGAAGGGCAAATTGGCCATTCATTGATGAATTCCTCACATTAGTGAAATGGTTTGAATCTTTAAATATTTTCACCAACATTAACACAGATAATGCTGAGAGACTAGTATTTTTATGCTAGAGGAGAAAATAGAGGTGCTTTCAAATCTTCCAGGCACAATGGGGGTATCTTTATACCAGTGATGTCAAACATATGGCACATGTACTGCAGCAGGCTGTTTGTTATCACTGAAAGCTTTAAAAGTTTCACCATCACCGCTTTATACAATATCCACCCTTCTACAAGAAACATTTCCCAGGGAATTATGCATATCAGAGTCAAAATTTAAGATATGTGTTTTGTTTTTAATGTAATCTAGATGAGTCTGAACATATAGCAAACAAATTCTGGGTCCCACTGCTCCGGGTACAGAGGAAGGAGCTTCCTAGCCACCATCCCTCCGGCCACTCCCAGCCCAAAGGAAGGGCTTTTGGGCCACCTTTGGTCCCACCACTCCCAGCCCAGAGGAAAGGGCTTTTGGGCTGCCTTCTGTCCCACTGCTCCCGGCCCAGAGGAAGGGCTTCCAGGCCACCATCCATCCCTCCACTCCCAGCCCAGAGGAAAGGGCTTTTGGGCCACCATTCGTCCCACTGCTCCTGGCCCAGAGGTGGGAACTACTGAGCCTCCGTCCCACTGCTCCTGGTCTAGAGGAAGGGGCTTCCTGGCCACCATTGCTCCCGCCGCTCCCAGCCCAGAGGAAAGAGCTTTTAGGCCGCTGTCTGTCCCACCGCTCCTGGCCCAGAGGAAGGGGCATCCAGGCCACCATCCCTACCACCACTCCTGGCCCTGTCCCACCACGCTCAGCTCAGAGAGGGGGAGCCACGTGGGCACCAACAGCACTCCCCCCTTCCCCCCCAGTCAAAATGAGAAAACACATAAATAAGTCTGAAAACCAGACTTTCAGATCACCTACAGCAACCCCAAAGGGAAATGAAGTGGAACACTCTGATACTCAACCACCTGGACCCACTGAAATGGCAACAAAAGGGGATCTGGAAAAAATAAAATCAGAAATAATTTCTCAGATAACAGGAGAAATTGTGCTCCTACTGCAAGATATGATTAATAAATCTAGAGAGGAGCTGGGGAACATGATGGAATCCCAACATAGGAAACAAATGGAATCCATAAAACAGATGCAAATAGATTTCCAGGAGATGAAAAACTCCACTGAAAGTCTACTTAGCAGAATGAGCCATTGTGAGGACAGAGCTTCAGATATAGAAGATAAGATTGGAATTAGTGACCAGGAAAAGGAAAATTCCTTCAAAATTATAAGGGAACATGAGAAATCACTCCAGCAGCTGCTAGATGATGCAAAGAAGAATAACATAAGACTGATTAGAGTCAAAGAAGAAACAAGAGAGAGTGCAGATAACATAAAAGAAATCTCTTCACAGAAATAATGGCAGAAAACTTCCCAAGCAGGGAAAAAGAACTTGACATACAGATAAGTGAGGCATATAGGACTCCAAATAGCCTTGATTAAAAAAAAATCTACACATAGGCATATAATTGTTAAGATTCCAGAAACTCAAAAGAAGAACAATGTTCTACAAGCAGTGAGAGAACAGAAACAAATTACATACAAAGGAAAGCCCATCAGAATCACAGCAGACTTCTCAACACAAACCATCAAGAAAAGAAGAGCTTGGAGTGACATATTCCAAGCCCTAAAAGAAAACAGCTTCCAACCCAGATTGATGTACCCTGCAAACTATCTTTCAAAATTGATGGAGAAATAAGATACTTTCATGACATATAGCACCTTAGGAACTTCATAAATACCAAACCAACACTCCAAAAAATTTTACACAATATCTAGGAAAAGACATTGAAGATCACAAGCCCAGGAAGCAAAGCAGAATGAGCTCATCTGGCACAACAAGAAATTAAATATAAAGGGAGAGAACACAACAAAAAGAAAAAGTCATGGCAATGACAAGTCAATATGTTTCAGTTATAACCATCAACGTTAATGGTCTCAATTCACCAATCAAAAGAAATAGACTGGCAGAATGGGTTAAGAAGCAAAATCCAACAATATGCTGCATACCAGAAACACACTTAATTCAAAATGAAACTCATAGACTGAAAGTTAAAGTTAACTGAAAGTTAGGTTATTGAAAACAATACTCCTTGCAATGGGAACCTGAAAAAAAGCAGGAGTAGCTATCCTCTTGGCAGATCAAGTAGATTTCAAACTAACACTGATTAAGAGAGATGAAGAAGGACACTACATCCTTGTAAAGAGAACAATCCAACAGGAAGAGATGACAATCATAAATATCTATGCACCAAACACTAGTGCACCCAACTATGTAAAACAAATATTAATGGACATGAAAAGTCATATATTCACTAATACAATTGTAGTGGGGGACCTCAACACCCCACTGTCACAAATAGATAGATCAACTAGACAAAAAATAAGTAAAGAAATACTAGAACTCAATCGAACTCTTGAACAAATGAATTTAACAGATGTTTACAGAGTGTTCTGCCCCACAAAATCAGAATACACATTCTTCTCAGCTGCACATGGGTCATTCTCCAAAATAGACCACATACTCAAACATAGAACATGTTTAAGTAAGTGCAAAGGAATTGAAGTTATCCCCTGTACATTATCAGACCATAAGGTGATGAAATTGGAGATCCATAGCAAAACAAACCACAAAAACTTCATAAACACATGGAAATTGAACAACACACTTCTGAATAACCAATGGGGCACAGAGAAAATTAAAGAAGAAATCAGACAATTCCTCCAATTAAATGACAATGACAATACAACATATCAGAATCTATGGGACACAATGAAAGCAGTCTTTTGAGGGAAATTCATAGCAGTGAATATGCATATTGGGAAAACAGAACGAGCCCAATTAAACAACCTGATGCTGAACCTCAAGCTTCTAGAAAAAGAAGAGCAGGACAAACCCAAAGCTCATGCAAGGGAGGAAATTATAAAGATCGGTGGAGAAATCAATGCAATGGAGACGAAGGAAATGATACAAAAAATCAATGAAACCAAGAGTTGGTTCTTGGTCAACAAAATTGACAAACCCTTAGCCAACCTTATCAGAAAAAGAAAAGAAAAGGCCCAAATCCATGCAATTTGGAATGAAAAGGGTGAAATTACAACAGACCCAGCAGAAACCCAGAGGATTATCAATACCTACTTCCAGAACCTATACGCCAATAAGATGGAAAACACAGAGGAAATGGACAGTATCTTAGATACATATGAATTACCAAAGTTGAATGAAGAAGACCTAAAAATTCTCAGCAACCTAATATCAACCAATTAAATTGAAAATGTAATTAAAAACTTATCCACTAAGAAAAGTCTGGGCCCTGATGGCTTCACTGCTGAATTCTACAAGATATTTTGAGAGGAACTACTGCCTCTACAGTTGTAACTCTTCATTGAAATTGAAAGGGAAACAATACTCCCAAATTCATTCTTGGAAGCAAGAATCACCTTGATCCCCAAAGCAGAGAAAAACCCAACCAAAAAGGGGAACTATAGGCCAATCACACTAATGAACATAGATACAAAAATTCTTAATAAGTTACTGGCAAATAGAATGCAGAAGATCATCAAGAAGATCATACACCCTGATCAAGTGGGATTCATCCCAGGGATGCAGGGATGGTTCAACATACGCAAATTTATCAATGTAATACACTATATCAATAGAGCCAAGAACAAAAACCACATGATTATCCCCATAGACTCAGAAGAAGCATTTGACAAAATCCAACATGAATTTATGATAAAAACCCTACAAAAAATTGGAATAAATGTTCTCTACCTCAAACTGATAGAAGCCATCTATGAAAAACCAACAGCCAATATCATACTAAATGGTCAAAAACTGATATCCTTCACACTCAAATCAGGAACAAGACAAGGATGTCCACTATCACCACTCTTGTTCAATATAGTTTTGGAAACATTAGCCAAGGCAATTAGACAAGAGAAAGAAATAAAAGGAATGAAGATAGGAAATGAAGAAGTCAAATTGTCATTATTTGCAGATGACATGATACTGTATATAGAAGACCCCAAGAACTCTACCAAAAGTCTTCTAGACTTCATAACCCAATTCAGTCAAATAGTTGTTTACAAGGTCAACACACAAAAATCAATGGCTTTCCTCTACACAAATGACAGACTCACTGAGAGAGAAATAGGGCAAATAATTCCTTTCACAATAGCATCCAAAAAACTGAAATACCTAGGAATCAACCTAATGAAAGAAATCAAAGATCTCTTCTCTGAAAACTATAGCACTCTGAAAAGAGAGATTGAAAATGATATCAAGAAATGGATAGATATCCCCTGCTCCTGGGTAGGAAGGATTAATATAGTGAAAATGGCCATACTTCCAAAACTGCTATATAGATTTAATGCAATTCCAATTGAGATCCCAGCAGCATGCTTCATGGACCTTGAGAAAACAATCCAAAAATTCATTTAGAACAAGAAGAGACCCAGAATAGAAAAAGCAATTCTAGATAATAGAGACATGGCAGGGGGTATCACAATCCCCAACCTGCAACTATACTACAAAAGTGCTGTGATAAAACAGATGGTACTGGAAAAGAAACAGACCTGAGGACCAGTGGAACAGATTAGAAGATGCAGGAACAACACCAGACACACTCAGCCATCTCGTCTTCGGTAAAGGAGCCAAACACCCTCACTGGAGGAAAGATAGCCTCTTTAATAAATGGTAATGGAAAAATTGGGTTTCAACTTGCCAAAGATTAAAACTAGATCTATATCTCTCACCATGCACTAAACTAAAATCAAAATAGATTAAAGATCTAAATATTAAAATAGAAACTCTGAACCAGTTGGAACAGAGGTTAGGTAGAACCCTTGAAGACATCGGTGCAGGAAAAGATTTTGTGAACAAAACCTCAGTTGCCCATGAACTAGCACAAACAATCAACAAGTGGGATCTCTTCTCATTAAAAAGCTTCTGCACAGCAAGAGAAACCACCAGCAGTGTGAAGAGACAACCCACAATGTGGGAAAAAATTCTTCACCTACTCTTCCTCAGACAAAGGTCTACTATCTCAAATCTATAAAGAACTTAAAAAGATCAGACCTCCCAAATTTAAAGACCCAATCCAAAAATGGGCATCTGAAATGAACAGACATTTCTCACACAAAGAAGTAGAAATAGCAAATAAATATGTGAAAAAATGTTCCACATCACTGGTCATTGGAGAGTTGCAAATGAAAACAACACTGAGGTTCCACCTCACTCCAGAAAGAATGGCTGCTATCATGAAATCAACCAATAATAAATGCTGGTGGGGCCATAGGGAAAGAGGAACCCTGCTCCACTGCTGATGGGAGTGTAGAATGGTGCAAGCACCGTGGAAATCAGTATGGAGATACCTCAAAGGACTAGGACTGGAAGTCCCATTTGACCCCGCTATTCCACTGTTGGGGATCTTCCCCAAAGAATTAAAAGAATCATACCACAGTGATATATGTGCACCCATGTTCATAACAGCACAGTTTGTAATAGCTAAAACTTTGAAACAGTCCAAATGCCCATCAACTGGAGACTGCATAAAGAAAATTTGTTTTTTTATAAAGTGGAGTACTACTCAGCCATAAAAAATGAGAAATTAGAGACATTTATAGCTAAGTTGATGAACATTGAGGAGATATTCTTAAGTGAAATAAATAGGACACTCATATAAATATAGAATAGTTACTCTGGTGTGAGAAACTGAAAGTGTAAATAAGAACTAAAATGTATAACAGGTAATGTGAAATAGGAAGAAAAGGGGCAATGGGGAAGAGGAATTGGGAGGGGTAGGGGAAAGAAAAGAAGGGAATGGAATTAATATGAGAAAATGGAAAAATCGTAATAAAATCTTTGTAAATAGGGAGGGATGGAGGGGTTGAAGGGAGGGCTGGGCAAGGGTGAAAAATAAGGACCAAGAGAGATTATATAAAGGTGCAAATTTCCAATGTTGAATGTCATTATATTGTATACCGAAAGTGTACCAATGATTAGAATGAATAATTGATAATGGGAAATAGGAACAAAAGGTTCAAAGGGATATGGGTATTGGGAGGGGCATGTAAAAGGAAAGAAGGGAGAGAAAAAATGATGAGAAATGGAAAAAATGGAAACAAAGTCTTTGTAAATAGGGAAGGGTGGAGGGGGTAAAGGGAAGACTAGGGAAAAAAAACAAATTCTGAAATCTATGTAAATACATGTACATGCAACAAATTGTCATAAAATTTCTTTTATTCATTGTGAAATCAAAAGAAAAGATTCCTTTGGAAATCTAGTGCTAGTTGAAGCATAAAATGCTGTGTATTTAACAAATTCTTTAATGAAGACAAGACAATATATATCAAGCAACTGATAAAGTAAACAAAATCTCATTTCGATAATAATTCATTCTTGTCCAAAAACCATCCTCCAGACTAAAAACTTTCAGCTCATTCACAAGAGCTTTTTATAACCTTTCCCTATCAAAGGTAAACAAATGTAAAACCAAATTTCTTTTCAGCTACACTATAATAACCAAATTGCCACATAGTACATGATAACTTATTATACGGAATCTTAAAACACATATTTGATTTCTATACTATAAGTTATATATGCTAAAGTTATATTTCTGTACCCTGGCCATTTTGCATTGTGAATTTTGGAGATAAAATGTTTCACAAGGCAGTTAATTTGAAAACATAAGCGATGCTGTAGCTGTGGCCCTGGCTGGAATCAAGGGTCTCATCTGAAGACTCAGTTGGAGAAGGATGTGCTTCGATGTCCACATGGTGGTTGGCAAGATCATTCCCTCATGGGTTACTAGACTGAATTCTGAAACTACCTTTAGTTCCTCTCCAAATGAGTTTCTCCATGCGTCTTCCTTCATCAAAACACACAAGCAAAAAAGGCAATAGAGAATCTACTATGCAAGACAGGAGTCACAAGATTGTATAACCTCATCACATAATTGGCTTCCTAGTCCCTTTTCCATGTTGATTTGGCTTAAGAAGATCAAAATCACAGGGCTACTTTGCACTCAGGGGAAGAGATAACAGAACTGTGAAAACCAAGTGACTAGAACCATTGGGTACCACTGTACAAGCTGCTTACCACACTAATGCATTTGAACATGATTTAGAAAGCAGTATTTTAAAATGGTAAAAAATATACTTTTCAAGAAAATAATAAAAAATTATGTCTAAAAGCCATTTTGATAACTTCCTCTTAAAGTATTGTTTAAAACTTAAAAGAGAACCAAAGATGTAAAAACTACTGTAAAAAAAAAAAGAGGGAAAAAACAATATACTCTTTTGTGCCAAATTGGAAACTATCAAATATTTGATTGATAATACCAATTGTTAGCAAGAGTAAAGAGTTATTTTATGATCTACTTGTGGAGCTATACATCTCTGAGGGCAGGCAATTTGACATCAAAATTTGCTTACCATCTAACATCAGTAGTATTCTCGGTGTTTATTTTACAGATGTAATTAAGCCAAGGTTCAAGATTGATATGCCAGGATGTTCACTGAAGTGATATATATACTGCTGGAAAAGGGGGAAATTATTTAATAGTCCATAAAGAAAGATTGGCTAGATAAAATATCTTATGAGAACCACAAATACAGTCTTACAATTATTAAAAATGATCATTCATGTTTATACGTATTATTAAAATATGTCTATAACATAGTTTTAAATTAAAAGAAAAACTAAAGAATTATACAGAATTGTCCATGTAGAATTTCATGTGGATGTGTTAGCATGTAGTTGTAGGTTGTACCTGAGAGCCTATCTAAATATTAATAGTGATTATCTTTGAGTTGTACCATCATGGATAATTTTAATTTTCCTCATATTCCCCCATATTTTTTAATATTCTTCTTTGAGCATATCCACATTTTATAATATTAAAAAGAAATAAAGCTATTTCCAAAAAATCATTAAAACAATTTCCTCCTATACTCTAGTATTGGGATGTTTTAAGCTTTCATCATAATATCTGTTAATTAGAACAACAATAACAATGTAAGATTCTTTCATGCTAAATGTATTAACTGCTTCTATTGATAAATGGATGTGCTCCAAGTCTTCTAGGTGAATTATACTTACTTTAAAAAAACCCTCCAGTTTCTATAAACACAAATATCATCAATCAAAAGGGAACTGGAAATTAACTGTCAGGTTTCTCCTTAACCTGGTTTATTTTGGACAAATAACTCACTGAGGGACCAGCACTGAAGATTTTGATTACTTAAGTAAGAAAATAAGTCTTTGGCTGTCATATATAATCATTTGCTCATTATTTATTCTTCATGCCTTTATTTGAGCACCTGCCATGTGCCAGGCATTAGACTAAGTGTTGACAGTGCAACAGTAAATCAGAAACACACTGTGCTTGCTCTGGCAGCCTAATAAAGATGAGCCAGAGCATTTCACTGCTGAAGATGTCTCAAAGCATGGTTCAGAATTCCCCAATCTCCATTTCATGACTCAGAGAAGAGATTCTATGCTTCCTTTTTTTTTGTCTGTATTATTTGATACCAGACACAACTTCATTTGTCTTGTTTGTCCTTTGGTAGGCAGAATTCAAGATGGGCCTCAAAATTTTTGCCTCTTGGTGTGATTTCTATGATTATGTCATGATACATGGCAAAAGGGGGTTGGTTAAGACTATTAATCAGTTGACTTTGGGATTAGAAAATTTTATGGCTTGCCTAACCTAATCACATGAACCCTGTAAAAGCAGAGAATTTTCTGTAGATGATAACAGAAGAAAAATCAGAGGTATTCAAAACATGGGAGAGATTTGATGTGGTAAGATGGAGACATCATGGGGCAAAGACCTGAGGGTGTTCTCTAGGAGCTAAGAGCAGTCCCCAGGTGACAGCCAGCAGGAAAGTAGGTTCTTTGGTCTTACAACCACAAGAAATGGAATTTTGTGCACAACAGGAGTAAGTTCAGATGACTCTGAGTGCTGAGCTACACAGAGTCCAACCTCCAGTAGAGCTCACTCATGTAATCTCAAACTTCTGACCTACAAAACTTATTTTAAGATACCACAATTGTAGTAATTAGTTATACAGCAATAGAAAAGAAATGCATATCTTTTTTCATTTGCACATTACTCCTGAGGACTAGTTACCACACTACAATATAACTGGAGCCAAGATGCATGGATTTCAACTACCCTCCTTATTATCCAGATGGGAAAATTAAGGTCCAAATTTTCTAGTTCAATTGGCCTTTCTATTTTTTAAAGGAATTGACTTATTATTTATTTTTAAACAAACTCAAACTTCTAGAAAACTTAAAAGTAGAGTACAAAGAAGATTTTTCCCTGAGTCACCTGGGTATACACATTACATCTGTGATACATGATTGTCCCCAGATACAGAAGTAGGGTGAATTTCTTATAAACAATGACATTCATGTATGTACTTATAGTGTAGCCATCAGACTCAGGAACTTAACATTAGTTCACCTCTCAGCCTCCATCCAATTTTTATAACGTATCCAAGTAATTTTCTCTAAGGCCAAAGATTCCATTTAGTTTCACATGTTATGCTTAGTCATCATTATCTGCAGTCTCCTTCAACCTAAAATAGTCTCTTCTTTCCTTGATGTTCGTGACTTTGACACTTGAATATTACAGGCCCAATTCTGGGGAATGTGCTTCAATTTGGATTTTTCTGATTTATCTTCATAATAGTTGTGCACTTTGGTCGGAATATTAGAGAAATGATATGTTCTTTTCTTTGATTGCTATAAAATAGTTTACAATTTCACTTGTACCAATATTAATGATGTTATTGGTGATCATTTAAGGGGGTGTCTGCCAAGGTTCTCCATGGTATTCTTTTTACTTTTTAATTAACAATTATTTTGTAGGAAGATAACTTGAAGTTATGTGAATATCATTTGTCACCAAACTAAATTTTTCATGTACAATCATTACATTAGTATGGACTCATGGTTTCCTATTTTATTCAGTGTTTTATAATCTGTTGTTACTAGCTTTTCTTTTTATATTCAAATTGCCTGAAGGAATCCCTTCAGGCTGGACTGGCTTCAGTGTTATTTTTACCATTTGCAAGTTCCTCTATTCTTTCAGTACTTTCTTACACAGAAAAAAATATCCTGGGGGATTTGGTCTTTTCTCCAAGCAGTCCTATTGTTTCTTTTCAATGAAAAAAATGGTATTTAGAAACCAAGATCTGGACACTGAGTTTACTTGTCGCTTTTATGTTGTTGCTGTTCCCAGACACAATGACCTTCTTTCTATGTCTCTAAAATGCTGTGCTTTCTACTATCTCATGATTTTTATGTATACTTTTCCCTCTAGGTGGGATGATTTTTCTCTCTTCACACAATAAACCTTTCAATCATCAGATGAAACTTAAATCTACTTTAAGGAAACTTTCCATTGGTGTCTAGACTGGTTAGGGTCTTCTTTTATAGAATCATATTTTTCTAGAGCAGTTATACTATAACAATCCTTTGGGAATATAGACTTCTCATGGGAACAACAAGTTTTGGATGACAAAGCCTGTCTGGTTTTGATCAACACTACATCAGCTGTGCCTAGGACAGAGCCAAGAAAATAACAATTTCCAATAAATATTTGTGGAGTGAGTGAGTAAACAATGGAATAAAGCTTTCCAAGTGCTTTCCTAGGGGATCACTTAGAACATTTAAAGGTAATGGACTCACTGAAATCATATTCACTAAATTCTCAGACACAGTGGTATGATTTGATTCTTTCTGACAAACTCCTGAGTTTTGCACACTGGATCAAATAATTTTCCACATTATTTGTCAAGTTAATTTTTCTTGAAATGGGTTGAGACAAAAATGAAAAACCGGGTATCCTCTATAAAGGTCATAGAATTTGACACTATTGATTTAATTACTTGGGTTTATTCTCTATTCGATTTATTTCTAAGTAACTTTGCTAAGAAAACAAAAAGCTGCAGAAGAATATTTAATTTGATTGCATAACTCTAAATCTTTACCACCTCCTGGGTCCCTAATTAAATCTTATTGTTACACATCACCTTGTCCTTGAATGTGGGCTACTCTGAGAGTCTCGGGAAGGGAATTTATGACAGAAGAAATCCAGAAACTTGCTTTGAGACAATGTGGAAGTTAATAGCCCTAGCACTGCTCCTACAGACAGGTTGGGCATATAATCATCTTCATAGCTTAATGCTTACATAACTTTCCTCTGGTTTTGACTCAGTCCTAGACTCACCAAAACCCACCTCCCTCTGGCTGTACCTTCAACAACTGTGCTATGCATTAATTATGTCAGACCTCTGGGCATTGTTTGAACCAATTAGTTATTGAATTCTGTTGAATTACTAAAAAGCAAGTAGGATCAGCAAGGCAGGCCTAAAATAACTATAGTTCTTTCAATCTTAAAAGATATATGAGGAGAGTTTTCCAAAAGGCCTTCTCATTTTACAGTTTCTGAGATGAACATCTCAAACATTTGGTTATTTCTCTCCTGTTCATGGTATGTTTTGTGGTGTTTATTTTAAAAACAGAATCTCATGACAACTTATTCAATGGAAAATGATTATTCAATGATTTCTCCTTTCCTGTGGCTTGCATTAAGGTTTTCTTCCATTGTAACATATCTGGCAAAGAAGATCTGGTTTAAAAAAAACCTCACCAGTAATTCCATTCAAATATGATGAGAAATGCAGAGGAATATCACAAGCGAATTAGGAATCTCTCCTATGTTCTTGTGAGGCTGTAGTGAAATAAAGACTCTTAAGGTATGTACCCATAGCTCCTATAACTTGATGTTTTTACACTTCCTACCAAACAACCTAATGAGTAACTATAAATTAAAGAAAAATCTCTCTGTTATTCAACCTCTCCTCAGTGGTATATTTTCCTCATTCATTTAGTTATGTTTCACATGGTTTACCATTCAGTTATGACTCATTTAATATGATTTTAAGTGAACATTTGTTATGTCACTTCTCAAAAATAACTGAAATGGATGCAATTCTTGGATGTGACTTAATTAACTAGAACTTGTTATCTACACTAAGAAAATGATAATGTGGGTTTTGCTAAATAAACTGTCCTAATACCCAACTGAGTATGCAAAGAATCAAAAGCAAAGAATCAAAGCAAGCTTAAAAAAATCTTCTCTAATGAGAATGGTGTTTGAAAATACATTGTTCTGCTTTGAAGTGAAAAGTACTGAGCAACTAGGCTCTCTTACTTTCTAAACAGAGATGTATTTTAATTGATACATCACCTTTGAATTTGGAAAGTAAGACTGGCAACGCATGTACCATTTCTAGCAAAGAGAATACAGAGATGACTGGGTTTCTGTACACCATGCCTTTGGGAACAGCATAGAAGGTGGGGCCACAACAGGCCCATCCTTTCCTCTGGGACTGTGTTTCATTTGTCAAAATGAATGTAGGATATTGAGTCATTCCTCATATTGGGTAATATTATTCCATTTCCACAGAGTAGCACTCTGTACCGGGCATTAGCAGAACAAACTGCTGCAGGAGCAGTGTTGCTAATAATATTTTAGTATTGTCAAATGACAGCCTCTGATGGAAAAGAACATTGGGTTGGACTCCATCAAACTGTCCAAAGAAAAATTAGGTATCTGTTATATTTATCTGTATAAATGCCCTCTTTAACATCCTATAGAAAGCCATTTCAGGTAAATGAATAATCCTATAAATGATATATTCCTGTGAGGAATCTAAAATATCTATTTGTCTACTAGGGTGGCTGAGTAGGGGGTATGATATTATGGCAAATGTGTATGTTTCTGGCATAAATATTTACTCACCTCTCCTTGTCAACTTCTGAGTAGTTTCTCTGCCTTCCCACTTGTAGTCATATGATACCCAGTGAGGCTGACCTCCCATGGAGGCTTTTTGAGTTTATCTTCCAACTGCTACTATTAAAATGGAGCTCTTGATCAGGAAAAGGGGAGTGAGTTAAGCATCATTACTATTTTTGAAGAGAGTTTCACAGGGCAGTTACCTATGCTCCTAGCTAGTTAGAAAAGGTGGTGCATGGGGAAAGATGTTATGAGGAGATTGGAATTAGGCTGTATGGAAGACATCTAAGAAGATGAAGGGAAGGAAGGGAGAAGAGTGCAGCCAGTGAGGCAGGAGAGGAAGGAACACACCGGACATAGATGCTGTTAGAATATACACCATTTGAGAACTAGAAGTGCTTTATCAAGGGAGTGTATGAGACCCTTGAATCCTTTTTAGTGTATCTCACAAGCTATTGCTAGTAATAATGTGAACAAAAGGAAGGATTTCCATCATAAGCAACCTTATACTTGAACGATGTCCAGGGGATAATTGGACAAATGTATTTGTTTTCTTTTTCTGCCCATTTCTTGCTGTGTCCTGAGATGTGGGAACTTTGTCTGGAACAAACCATGGATGTGTGTATAATGCTGGTCACAAATATTTGAAAGGAGATGCAATCTGATGAGGTACATGTGTTGTCTACCTTGTCCTGAGACCAGAAAGCCCACCTGAGAAGTGAAGGAAAAGAGGAAATTTGGAAGAAAATCAGAACGTACAGACTTCTGTCTGTCTTTGTGTGCTCACCTCACCTCACACCTGCAGGTGGGAAAGGGCACAATGGAATCCCATTTCAATTTTGTTTTCTGATAACAAAAGGATGCATTGCTTGCATCCTGGGAGAGAGTTAATAAGTGGACAACCTACATAGAGAAGGGCCCGGCTCCATCGTGATGAATGAGAGCAGAGTGGCAGTGTTATGGCTGAGTGGTTCACTGGTTTGGTCTGAACTGGGCAGTTAGTGGCTGAGCAAATGTCCTTTGAGAGAAGAGAGTTTGCAGGTGATAGAGCAGAGATGGCAAAGAAAGGGTATTAGAAACAGTGAGAGTTTCTGACCATCACTGAATTCTAAATTTCAGGAAAGGGGAGAAGAAATTAGGACATGGAAAGTAAGACCACAAGAAACTTAGAGATTGTGCCAAGGAAGACCCAGAGTGACGACCAGAGTGGATTGAAGGCAACGCCCAAAAGTAGGCTATGTGATTGATCGGTGCCACTTATTAATTGGTTCTTCAGACATTTCCTCCATTGGAGCTCATTTTATGGCCTACACTCTTAAAATTCATGTGTTCTTGGTATAAATACTCTGAAAAAATTATTTAAAGCTTTAACTTTTAAATATTACACATATAAAAAGTTATAAAAATAATATTGAGTACTATGCTTTTGCTGAGATTTCCCAAATTACTATGCTATTAAATAATCTACTATTTTGTCCCAACTTTGTCAGTTTTCCCCAATGTCCATTTTTGGGTCTAGAATCCAACCCAGGGTCCTATATTGTATCTACTTGTTATGGTTCCCTTTTACTTCTTTCATCTGGGGTGGTTTCTTAGACTTTCTTGGGCTCTCATGATCCTATCTCTTTTAAAGAATATTGGCTAGTTGTTTTGTAAAATGTTTCTCAATTTGGATTTTTTTCTGATGTCTTCACATAATTAAAAGAAGTTGTACATTTTGAACAAAAAATATCAAAGACGTGATTCTATGCCCCAGTCAGCTTGTGATATCATTGTTAATCTTTCTTGTTCCTGGTGAATCAACATGATCATTTGGCTAAAATGACATCTTTTTACTCTAGAGTTGCTATTTTCTACTTTTCATTAAGTTTCTTGCAAGGAGATATTTGAGATTATGCAACTATGCTTCAAATCATACTTTCTTCCACTAATTTCAACATCTATTGATGACTTTTGCCAGAATCAAATATTACAGTTGCTTTTTTTTTTTTTTTTTTTTTTTTTTTGGTACCTGGGATTGAACTTGGGTCCTTGAGCTTACTCAGCAGGTAGTGAAACCACTGAGCCAAATCCCCGGCCCTAAATATTACTGTATTTACCAAATGTTGATTTTTTATTTTCATCATTGTCTTTATTTATTAATTGCAATTCTACTATAAAGAAGAGCTATTCCTTTGCTCTTTCATTTTTATTCACAAATGGACTCACTGATATTTATTTTATTCTATGATTTACAATTAATCACTATTATTATTATTTTTTAAAGCTATCAGGAGACTAGAAGTAGAATAGAACCTTCTCAACAGATCAAAGACATGTACTCCATACTTCCAGTGAGAATGCCTTATAGGAATGGAGAAGATACAATGCTTTCTCCTTAAGGTGGGGAACAAGGGCAGATATGCTTACTTTTTATCTGTCCATTAAACTTTGAACCCTATGCCCAAACCAAAATAGTCTGGCAATAAAATGACACAATTAGGATAGAATTGGCAAGGTACAAGTAAAATCTTTATTTGTAGATGAAATGATCATCTACAGAAAAAATACTAAGAACTCTCTAGGAGCCCCTAGAACTTGTATTTGAATTTAGCAGGATTAGAAAACACAAGGTATATATAAAAATTCAGGTCTATGTATACTTGCTATAAATGAAGAATTGGATATTGAAATTTAAAAGTTATGTAGGAGTACAAAGGACCTAGAAAAGTAAAAAGAAAAAGAGAAAAAAATAACAGTGTTGTAAGATGTTTAGTACCTAATTTTAAGACTTCTTCTAAAGCTACAGTAATCAAGGCAGTGTTGGTGCAAGGAAAGACATACAGATCATTGGAATAAATCAGAGAATCTAGAAATAGAGCCACACATATATGGTCCACTGAGTTTTGAAAGATTATTTAACATTAGCATTTTATAGAATATAAACTCGATTCAAGAGCCAAGGAAAAGATAGTGTTTTCAGCAAATGGCACTAGAACACCTGGTATCCATATATAAAAAATTAACCTCAAGCATTTATTTCCATACATAAAAACAACTTGAAGGGATCTATGAACCTAAATATGAAACCCTAAAAGTATAAAACTTTAAGAAGAAATTATAAGGGAAAATGTTTATGAATTTAGGGTAGGCAAAAACTATCTAGGAAACAAAAAACATGTATAAAAGAAAAAAATTGATAAATGAGATTCCATCAAAATTTAGAACTTTAAATGACATCATTAAAATGAAAAGTAGTCCTTCCACAGACCATATTTACAATGCATATAACCTAAGACCAGAATATATAAAGAACTCTTATAGCTCATTAATAGACAACCCAATTAAAAAGTAGACATAAGAAGATGATAAATAGCCAGTATAGCACAAGGAATGGTGTGCAATTCTAGAATCAGAAAAATACTAATCAGTACAATAACAAGATTGAATTATACACTCATTAGGGAGATGAAGTTAAAGGTTTTAAAAGCCTTGTCATGACTCTTTCTTTTTGTTGGATTCTTCCCCTTTACATTTAATTTCTTGTCATGCCCAGTGGATTCATACTGCTGGGCTTCCTGGGGTTGTGATCCTCATTGTCTTTTCCTAGGATATTCTCTAAAATTTTTTGGAGTGTAGGTTTGGTATTCATGAAGTTCCTGAGGTGCTCTTTATCATGAAAGTATCTTATTTCTCCATCAATTTTGAAAGAGTTTTAGAGGGTACATCAATCTGGGTTGGAGGCTGTTTTCCTTTAGGGCTTGAAATACATCAGTCCAAGCTCTTCTTGCCTTGAGGGTTTCCATTGAGAAGTCTGCTGTGATTCTGATGGGCTTTACTTTGTATGTGGTTTGTTTCTTTTCTCTCACTGCTTGGAGAATTTTGTTCTTCTGTTGGGTTTCTGGGATCCTAACTATTATATGCCTATGTGTAGATTTTTTTTTTATCAAGGCTAGTAGGAGTCCTATAGACTTCACTTCTCTGTATGTCAAGTTCTTTTCCCCTCCTTGGGAAGTTTTCTGCCATCATTTCTTTTTTTTTTTTTGCCATCACTTCTGTGAACAGTTTTTTTATGTCATCTGCACTCTCTCCTCTTTCTTCATTGACTCCAATCAGTCTTATGTTATTCTTCTTTGCATCATCTAGCAGCTGCTGGATTGATTTCTTGTGGTCCCTTACAATTTTAAAGCAATTTTTCTTTTCCTGGTCACTAATTGCAATCTTATCTTCTATATGTGAAATTCTATCCTCACATTGGTTCATTCTGCTGCGCAGACTTTCAATGGAGTTTTTAATCTCCTGGAAATCTGTTTGCATCTGTTTTATGGATTCTATTTGTTTCCTTGTTGGGATTCCATCATGTCCCTCAGATCCTCTATTTTTTAATCTGTGTCTTCTCTAGATTTATTAATCATGTCTTCCACTATGAGCACAATCTTTGCTGTTACTTGAGTAATTATTTCTGATTTCATTTTTCCCAGATCCTCTTTTGTTGCCAGTTCAGAGAGTCCAGGTGGCTGAGTATCAGATTGTACCATCTTGTTTCCCTTTGGGGTTGCTGTAGGTGATCCAGAAGTCTGTTTTGAGGCTTGTTTAAGTGTCTTCTCATTTCTATGGCGTGGGGGGTGTTGCTTCTGGCAGCCACGTGGCTCACCTTCTTTGCCCTAGGAGTGTGGAATGGCACCAGGGAGCTTCCCCCCTGGTGCTGGGACTGGCTCAATTTCTCTGCCCTAGGATCATGGAATGGTGGCAGGGGAGCTTCCTTCCAGGTGCTGGGACCAGCTCAGCTTCTCTGCCCTAGGAGCATGGAATGGTGGCAGGGGAGCTTCCTTCCAGGTGCTGGGACCAGCTCAGCTTCTCTGCCCTAGGAGCATGGAATGGTGGCAGGGGAGCTTCCCCTATTATTTTTAATTTTCTTATTCAGATTGTTCTATATTTAGTGAGCACAAATATTTTCAAGCTAGCTTCTGTGTACTTTAACATCTCTCCATCAATTTTGTGAACACTTCCTTATTTTCAGGATCTACAGAGATGTTCCCAGGTTCCTCTTGTAGTTTCTCTCTCCTAGCCCAAGAATCAGTCATTTCTCCAAAGAGTTTGGTTTAACTATTTAGGAAGTAAGACCCAGGTACTATGTGTATTCATTGTTATTAAAGTGCTGGTAACTATTAATTGTGATAGATTTGACTGGAGTAAGAAAAACAGCTTAGTAAAGCACAGTTCTGGGTGTGTCTATGGATGAGTGACATGTAGGTCAGCAACACACAGTTGTGGGTGACACCAAGCAATAGGTTTGTAGCTTGGATAGAATAAAAAAATTGAAAGAAGAAAGAAGTATGCTCCTTTCAAAAAGGTCGAGTCTCATCGAGTAGGTGCATCCCTTCTGCCTGTTACCACAGATAGGACTTCAATCTACTGATCTCCAATGTCTTAAACCTTCCCATACAGACTAGTGCTGGCAAACACTCAGTGAGCTTCTAGGCCTTCAGCTTTAAAATGGGCCTGGATCCTTGATCTCTCTTGTTCTGCAGCTTCCATCTTCATGGACTGAGCAGCTACTGGATGCCCTGGGTCTGGAGCATGCAGACAGCCATTGTGAACTCTGATCCTGCAAGCTACCTAATAAATTCCCTGTCAGAATTATACATATATTTTCTTTTGACTCTTTTCCTCTAAAAGAAATCTCTACTTCAGCATTGTTGCATCTGTGCCCAAATAGAGCTAAATTAAAGTTTGTATGCATATAAATATATACAAATATATCCCTAGCTATGTACCTTTATCTGCATACATCACACCCAATTTAAGACCACAGTGTTCAGTATTTATTCTATCCTTCCTACTTTCTTCATTTATAACTCTTTTCCCTGTCAGCAAGAAATGTGGCTCACATTATTCAATACATTTACTTATTTACTGAAACCTAGAATACACATTAAGGTAGTTTCAGAATGGCAAATGCATATTCCTTTAAAAAGCAAGCTTATTAACTATGTAGAGTTCTTTTTGCCTTTAACCTTACAACATCTAGTCAGAATACTGTTTTCTAATGTTACTTAGGTTGATCCTTGTTTCCCACCTGCTCAGTGTGGTCATGTTATTCATTTATAGTACAATTAAGTTCCTTTATTACTATTTACATTCCATTTTGAGTCCTATCCACACCCACAGATATATCCTGGTTGGTTTTAATTATTTATTTTGTGAGTATCTGTAATATTGTCATGGTTCTGAAAGTTAGAGTGATATTTTTAAGAAAAACAAAAGAAGTCACTGGTGCTTATGGCTGCTACCCCTCTGTTAGACAAACAGTCCTCTTAGTGTCTCCTTTATCTTTCCTGTATTTCTTTTGTGCACGTCCAAATCTGTATGTATTAAGATTTATTACAGTAAAGATACCAGATTATAGATACTCTTTTGCATTTTCCTTTCTCCACTTACCAACATATCCTGGAGATGATGGGTTATCAATTCCAGGCTAATCTTTCATCCCACAAACCTTGTCCAAGGGAACATTCTAACTATAAGGAGTTATAAACAAAGGTTCTGGGTCTTGTTTGCTCATTCTAAGATAGATATGTTTATTTGGATATTTCTCCCTGTATCTGGCCATCTAAAACATGATCTTCTGACTCAGATATTTTCATGCTTGATTCTCAAATAAAGTGGAATTTCCACATGCATATCTGCTTCACTCACCCCTGACCTACTCAGAATTCTCTCTAAACTACAGATGAATAGTGTTCCAATGTCAGTTCCCTCCTTGCTTTACATAACCAGAAATATAACTCTAGGAACTGTAGCTTAGGAAAGGTAATTCTGGGAAATGTAGCTCCACCTAGATAAGTTGACACATTTCAAAGCCTCCTCAACAAAAGAGAAAAAAAAAAAAAGAAATATTAAGATAATGAAGAACATAGCAGAAGATAACTTCTGTTGGAGAAGACACAGAACTCTTGTGAATTTCACTAAAAAATAAGAATAAATGTAGATTTTTAATCTAAACTAGGCAGGCATGGTCTTGGTAATAGGTCCAAAGCAATGGGGGAGCATGTTCATTCGAGGCGGGCAGGGGAGCTTTGTTGTGCAATGGCAGAAAACCTAGCACATCTGCCCCAGTTTGGGAAGTAGAAAATGTGCCCAGGAAAATTTCAAGCAAAATATTGAAGCTACAACCTGGTTTCTTCTTACTGCTTATGATAAAATGCAAATGGAGAGAAATAAATTATTATGGAAAATTCTGTTAAACAAAGAAGAGCTAGAACTTGATGGATTTCAAGATGGGAAGCAATGCTAGGAAATGACTTCCAGCCAAAAACCAAATTCAGGGCACTGCCAGAAAAACACAGCCTACAGATGAAGCTGAGATTATGAATGTAAAGTCTTTTCTTAAAGGCCTAAAGGGGTAGGAGAAGTGGGAGGGGTAGAGGAAAGGAAAGAAGGGAAAGGAAAAAATATGAGAAAAGGAAAGAATGGAAACAAAGTCATAAATAGGGAGGGTTAGAGGGATTGAAGGGAGGGCAGGGTAATGGGGAAAAAGTAAGAACCAAGATACATCATGTAAAAGTACAAGTTTCCAATGATGAATGTACCTGTATTGTATACCTAAAATGTACCAATAGACTTAATGGAAGAGAAAAAAAGAAAACTTTTCTTAAGACCTTAGAAAGATCAAAAGTGATACTTCAGAGAACTATTGAGTCATACAAAGTTCCTCTGAAATAAAAGGTGTGTCACTGCCACCTTCAGTTCAAAAGGATAGAAATTACAAAAGTAGAAAGAGGAAGCTAAATCCCGCAAGTGTCAGAAAACAGGTATGGAAGCTGTTCCCTCAAACGTCAGACAATAAGCTGCTAAAACTACTCCTCACCAAACAAGTGATGTCTTTCATGCCCAAGGAAGGATAGTTCAGCAGGGTCTCAGAGTCTTGTTGTAGACTGAATATGTCCCCTGAATTCATATGCTGAAGCTTTTACTTTAATTTGATTGTACCTAGAAATAGAGGCTTTACAGAGTTAATTAAGGTTAAATGAGGTTCTGAGGGTGGAGCCTAATTAGATAAGACTTGTGTCCTTACTAAAAAGAGAGGCTGGGCACCTCTCCCTCTCTCCTCCTTTCTCTGTTTACATGCAGAGGAAAGACTTTGCAAAGACAGTGAGATGGCATCCATCTGAAACCAGAAGGAGGGGACTCTTGGCTGACCTCTTGATTTTAGACTCCTGGCCTCCAGATTTTAAGCTATCTAGTCTATGATATTTTGTTATGGCAGCCTGAACTAACTAAACAAGCCAAGGGACAGAGCTAAATTAATGGAGCATTATTGCTATGCTTTGTGACCTAAACAAGGAATTTCCAACATTTTTCCAGCAAGATTTCAGAATTGCTATGAACCAAAGACTCCTTTATTTCCACTTGCCTTCACTTCCCTCCTGTCTGACCAACAATATTTATAGGGCGTATTGTATCTTATGTATTTTCCACCCTTGTGAGTTGATGTATGAAAAACCAATAACATGGATCTCAATTTTCACAAGTCTGTTGAGAGAAATTGCTCAGAAAGACCTGAGTTTTAAGAATTACACCTAAGCAGCCTCAACCATACCTGATGAAATTCTGGACTTGGAGCTGATTCTGTAACGAAACCTTGGGGGAGGTTAATGTATTTGAAATGTGAGAGGGATGTGAATAATTGGGACCCAGAACACAGACTATGGTACAGAGTCTGTAATATGTCCTCAATGAGTCCTTCCTCTCAGAAGTCTTGGATTTATGGGCTCCTTTATGGGCTGGATTTACTGACACTCTGATAACAAAGAAAGTATAGAAGAAACAGTGGCATTCATCAAGGAGTACTATACAAAAAGCTTGTGGGTTTTACCTAGATTTTGTTCTTTAAATCACTCTCTAAGGGAGACATCTGCCATGCTGTGGAATAACCCTATGGAGAGAACCATGTGAGCAGAGAACCAGTGTTTCTGGCCCACAACCAGTGAGGATCTGAGACCTGCCAAGATCTACATGAATGAGTGGGAAATGGATATTCATCTAGTCAAGCCTTGAGGTGATTTGAGCCCCAGGCAAGAACTTCATTGCAGTTTTGTGAAAAGTCCTAATTGAGAGAAATCCACCCAAGTTTTACCTGTGACTTTGGAATATTGCGTGTTGGTTTTTGTAGCCACTAGGTTTTGGTATAATTTGTTGAGCACTAAAAAATAACTAATGTGTTTGGTATTATTGCATTTCTTAAATTGTCTCCAGTGTCCCCTTAAATTTGCCTTTCATTCAATATTTACTTCTATCTTCCAAGTTTTAGTCTACTCTTTCCTTGCACTATAGTAAATATAATTGTATATTATAAATTATATAATATATCAAAATCTGTACTATAATATTGATTAACTGATTATATATTATATGCATCAAGAAAAAAATTACCTTGCTATTCTAACTATATATGAAATTAGAGTGAAAAAATATAATGGATTCTACATACCCACTGTCCAACTTCAACACTCATAGGCCAGTATTGATACATCAACTCATGGTCAACGTTGTTTCATTCCTACCTCCACTCACTGTTCTCCCTGGATTATTTCACGCAAGTGTCAGATATATCCTTTCTTTTATAATATTTTTCCACTATATATCTTTTTAGGAAAATTTCTAAGTTAATAGTTGACCACAAAAATTACATTAAGGGATGTTTGAGTGATAGAAATAAGGCCTGCAGAGCAGAAACAAGTGCAGCCATTCTTGATAATATTCTTTACTCAAAGATAAAAATTAATTATTCTACAGGAGAAATGAGGGATTTCTGAGGTTAGAGGTTCGCAAAATAAAGAAGGTGAAGAAACAGGAATCCAGCAACTTGGCAGTAGGCTGCAATGAAAGTCAGATGTATAACCAATGATGACCAACTGCATGGAAATGACCAAGTGACTTTAATAGCAACTTGTCTTGCGGTGAAGGCTAGATGACATCAGATATGCTGCATGTTTTATATAATTCTCCTTTAGGACCCTAAGTCTGTCAGAAAACTCTGTTAAAGAGTTTGGACTGTGTAAAGCAAAGTGAAATAGTGCAGAAAAAAATGGCCTGACAAATATGAAGCGAAAGACTGAGAAGAACTTGAGAATTCAACATGGCAAGAACTAGAAGTCAGAAGCAATCAGGAAGTATATAAGTGACATCCTTGCCATCAAAAAAAAAAAAAAAAAAGATGACAACAGCAACAAAACCACTAACAGGAATCAATGTAGCTATTGGTAAGTATGCTTGATTTCCAACAATATGTGAGGTGTCAAAAAACTTTCTGCTTAAATTCTGAGGGAAAAATGAGTCTAGAAATCTAGAGTATGTGTGATTATTCCGAGAGGCTGCTGTTTTAGGTGCATACCCAGGCATATAGACTCATGTTATTGACACACTTGCTATGATCTGCATATGGTTTATGCACATCCTCACAAAATTTATGTGTTAAAACTTGGTTCTTAGTGTGGTGATGATAAGAACCGATGGATGGATCCCTTAAGAGGTAGGACTAGTCAGAAGTCATTAGTCCATGGAGGATGTATTCTAAATGGATTAGCATAGTTTTCATGAGAACTTTAGATCTCTCTCTAGCTTTCTATATGCACTCCTGCTATTGTGACACCATCTGCCAGAAGGTCCTCATGCTGGCAACATGACTCTAACCTTCAGAACTATGAGCTAAATAAACTTCTTTTCTTTATAAAGTATCTAGTCTCAGGTATTTCATTGTAGTATCAGAAAATAGATTAATACACCCTCTTGTTGTGTATCAGGAACAATGCTATTACTGAATCTGTTAAAATATTTATAAGATTTTATGTATTTTGTAAAGGGAAGGGGCAAAGAATGAAGCTTTTTACCTGCTTCTACAATATTAGTGAACTCACAGATACGATGGTACCCGAATAAAATTAGCCCAGTTTGAGCGCATCTGCAGAATACAGGTATTTATCCACAAATTGCTAATGGAGGGTTGGTAAAGATAAAGTAATAAAACAAGAACATTATATTCAATTGACATGAAAAGAGATAGCTTTTAATCCCAGTCTATTGATTCCAGTAATTTTCAGCTAAAGGATATTAAGGTCACTCTCCTTTTACCAGTTGTAAAAATCCTGTAGCAAATCAAATCCAATTTACTATGACTAAAACCATTAAGAAAAACACAAGACTTTTAGATTCTTTTACATAAAGTTTCAGGAGACAGTGAGAATTTTATATAAGAATTCTTTTTTTTTTTTAACTTTTTTTTTTTTTTTGGTACCAGGGATCGAACTCGGGTCCTTGTGCTTGCAAGGCAAGCGACGGAACCACTGAGCTAAATCCCCGGCCCTTATATAAGAATTCTTTATCCTAGTTTTAGAAACCTAGGATTTTTTGGTAACAGCACCCATGATTCACAATTGTATCTTCAATTCATAAAGCTGGGAATTTTCATCTCAGTCACCTAGCTCAATGTACTGGAGGAATACTTTATTTTTCTTGGATTTTATTGTCAAACACAGAGGAATAATATGACCAAGCAATTTCCTCTGTATTGCCCACAGTGATAATAAACCAAAAGTGTGTACAAGTAAGAGTAAAGTATAATGTCAATCAAAAAACAATTTTGCCACATACAGAGTTCTTTTTTCAATAAAAAATATCTTCATAGTACAAGCATTGACCTGTTGTTGATTTCAGAAAGAAGGATGGTTTTGCTGGATACAGGCAAAATATGTTCAATAGGTCATTTCTCACAGATTAGTCACTGCAGATGTAGAGGTTATAAATTGTCAACTCCCAGATACCCATCATGTTTTTGACTTGATAAGCAACATCTTAATATTGGTGTAAGACAGACAAACATTACTTAGAAGTCTGTACATATGCATCCGTATGTATGCTCATATAAAGCCACAAACTATACTGGGCTAAGAGGAGATGGATGGGTATAGGGAGGGAGGATGAAAAAATGGAGAGTGATGATATACTTGTTCCCCTCTCTGAGCTTCCGGTCGTCTTCATCTTGCTCATCTTGCTCGGAATGTTCTTCCTTCCCTTTTCCTTATCCAATTTCTCCCCAACATTTAAGATTCTTTCTGAGTCTTTCTGCCTCTGCTAGCTTTTCCCATTCTCCTGCTTCTTCATGGCCTTCTACTATACAGTTTCATATATCACAGGACTTAGCATTTAACTACACACTTTTGTTGCTCTCTGAGTGTTCCATGTGTCAGATTTGTCTCTCTGACTAAATGACTCAAGGGCAAGGACTCTGAATTACCATCATGCATTGACACATCTTTTTTATGCTGTATCATAATGCTAAATAAATGACCAATGGTAGACTGAAATAACAGTTTCCATGCAGGCTAACATTTTTAGTAAGAAACTAAAATTGGTTCTTAAAATTAAGGTCTCAATTTGTTAGAATGTTTCCATGTATCCAAGACATCCATGACCTCTGTTTGAAATATAATGCAGCTTAGTGGTTAAGGCCACATTATCTTTGAATCCCAGTTCTCTAATACACTAGTTATGTAATCTTGAGCAAGTAACATAAAAATCCTCTGCCTGTATTTATTATCTATAAAATAGAGATAATTATATCTCACTCACAGCTTACTGTGATAATTAACTGAATTAATTCATGAACAGAATATCCAATATCTGTTACACTACAAATAATGCTGTTATTTTGCTTTGGTCGAATATTAACTTAGATTTCTAAGTTGATAACTTGCACAAAAAGTTGGCTGGTGTCAGTTTGGAGGAACCAAAGTCATTTTAAGTTTAGTTTTTAGAAGGTAACCTATTTGAGATGAACCGGGAGTTGAGGTTCAAATTAAAATCAGGAGTCTTATTCCAAACATAAGGCAAAAGTGATAAACATGATAGAGGTCAGCCAGTGCTAAAAGTCTAAAATGTAGTATGTTTCTCTCATTTTGTTTTTTAGATCTCTGACCTAAGAGAGTTTAGATCAGATAGATAAGGTGAAGCTGATTTCAGAAGCAACGAACCCTAACATAATAACCAGCGTTTGTAGCATTAATATGCCCAATAGCTTCATGAGAAGTGTGTTGCTAAGCTGACAGAAATGATGTTTATCCATATACATATTTGAAATGTGAGATAAAAGAATTAAAATTAAGATGAGGCCAAGAAGAAGAGTAAATTATAACATTAAGTCCAAATAACTGTAGGAAGTGAGAATGTTATTTCTCTTGACACTTTGCTTGCTTTGTAGAAATAAAATGAGCAAGAATGGAGAAAGATGGTGGGCTATAATCAAAACAACATGAGTTTTAACTCTAAATACAGTGGTGGAAATGAAATACTTTTAGAAGCATAAAATGTTAATTTTAAATAATGAATTCATTTCATTAAGAGGCTTAGGAGTCAGGCAGGCCTGCTTTTGAATCTGAATTCTGCCACTCTGTAAAGTCATTTAACTTCCCTGGGCTTCAATTCCCTCATTTATAAAATGGGGAGAATAGAACCTTCTGAAGGCCTCAACAATGGGGTTATGTAGTATTTAATTCCTCTACTGTCCCTGTCACTCCTCTTTACCCCTCCCGACTAATCTGATTGACTAGCAGCCAGGTCACTTACTGCATAATTTTTTCTGGTGTCAGGCCACTGTGCACAAGAAAAAGACAAATGCATACATGTGTATGTCCGTCTCTGGAATTTCCCCTCTAAACATCTGAGTGGTAAACTGGTAAAGTGGTAAAATGGTAAACAGCCTTCTCAGCAGGATAGAAAGGCTCATGAATTCCAGGTTCTTAATTAGAGCACTGTATTTGGAGGATTCAGAGCAGAATCTCAGCCAATGTAAAATGCACAGCATCTGCTGCTTCCATGTTTCTTATGCATTTGTCCACCTTGACAGCCTCATTAAGAGGTTCTAAGAGAGTTAAAAGTTGATCCCTTAGCCATATCATAGTCTATTGATACTTCATCCCAATATAACTCCTGAAATAAACTTTTTGTAAAAACTAAATGAGAGAATATTTTTTAAATAGTAAGTATCATATTTGGCAGATAGCAGAGTAAGCATGTAATACATGTTAGTTGCTCTTATTTTATTCTTACAATTAGAAAATGAAGACCCAGAGAAGGGTCATTTTTCTAAATGTATTTAGTTAAATAATGGCAGAATGAAACTTGAACTTAGAACATCCGCTTCTCACCATAATTTTCTTCTTCTGCTTCCATTTCTCTCCAGCCTTTTGTACTTCCTGAAGCCGGAGGGGATTCCGGCACAACGGTCCCTGTCTCAGGTGCTGCTGGAGCTTGGCTGCGCTCAGACTGACTGCGACCCTTTAGCAAATTGCTTCCCACATGGCTTCCAGTTGCAGAGTTGTTCAAGGATTTCTTCTCTCCTCTTGTAACTGCTTTGAATTCCATCTTGAATTTTCATCTTCTTAGAATGAGTTCCTAACATTCTCTCTTCATTCTGAGTTTTGTTCTCCACGTTGAATTTTATTCCTGCCTTTACCTTTGCTTCCTATACATTTCCTAACAAATGTTTTACTGTCACTTTTAAGTCAAAATGATGGAACTGTTCGTTCTTTATCTCTCCACTCCTCCCCCAATTACATGCATCTTCTGACATCTCCAGTTTGTTTTTTGTTTTTTTTTTTGGTACTGGGGATCGAACTCAGGACCTTGTGCTTGCGAAGCAGGCGGCAGAACCACTGAGCTAAATCCCCAGCCCGAAAAGACTTTTTTTTTTTTGGTACCAGTGATGGACTCGGGTCCTTCCGCTTGCGCAGCAGGTGGCGAAACCACTGAGCTAAATCCTCGGCCCCTGACATCTCCAGTTTTATAGAAGGAGCTAGCCACTCTTCTTCCTTAAGACTCAAGCCCTCAGAGTCTCCTCTTCTTCACCCAGGCTCCATTGCACATACAATGTTCTTGTTCTAGAGTTGGGCTGAACAATATGGTAACCACTAGCCTCATGTGGCCATTGAGCACTTGAATTTTGGGTAGTTTGGACTGAGACCCGCAAGTAGAAAATGAAGACCAAAATTTGAAGATCATGCTATCAATATGAATATAAAATATCTCACTAACAATTTCATGTTGATTACACATGGAAATGCCAATGTTTGAATATATTGAGTTAAATACAAAATATTGAAATTATTTTTCTCCTCTTTATATTTTGTTTTAATGTGGCTGCAAGAAAATTTAAACTATGCATATGGATTATTAAGTATATATACATATTTTTTTCTTTTTTGTTTTTTTGAGCCAGGGTCTCATTATGTAGTTCAGGATGGCCTTGAACTCACTACATACATCAAGCTGGCCTCAAACTCATGGCAATCCTCCTGCCACAGCCTCTTGAGTCCTGGGAAAACAGGCTACTTTATATTTTTAATGGACATTATTGTTGTGGGTCATTCTTGTCTTCCTTCTCAAGATTTCTTAAACTACTTCCATTCCAGTTTTACTATCATGATCTAGCTCAAGCTTCCTATAGTGCATCCTAGCATATTTCTCTGCCTGTAGATGACTCTCTCTACTTCCTTCTTCCTCATCTGTGCTGCATTCTGTCTCCAAATCTATAGTACTATTGAAAGTTTCAAATTAAATCACTTTCTACTCAAGGGTAAAAAACCAAATTACTTCTCACTGTCCATCAAAGTTCAAACTGTTAAAGCTCTCAGCTTTGTGCTCCTTCATGTATTACCCATGATGCTTCAGGACAGCAAGAAAATGCAAAACAAGATGAATGCAGCTGTGTTTAGCTGTAAGAATCTTAACTTTTCCCGTGTCGACACTGTGTGTGTGTGTGTGTGTGTAGAAATCACATGGCATCCCTCAGTGACTCTTACTTGATCAAGTCTGGCTCAGAGAAAGTTGTCTCTACCAAGAAACTATATAAGCTAAACTAAGTGTCTCATTTCATGAGTCTCCAAAGCCACCAATTTGTTGACAAAGACCAGCAACCTATATAACAAAAAGGGTAAAAAAGGGAGGCTCCTGCTGAGGGGCCTTAACTCCTCCATTGAGAGGGCAAGAGTGATAACATTGTCTTAAAGATCAAAAGGCCTAAATTTTACCCACCAATGAGAATAAGTTCTTTCTGAGAAGAGCAAAAAAAATCACCAAACTTTTCTGAGGCAATTTATTAATAAAACTGGAAATAGAAGGAAAAGAGAAACAAATGTCATGAAACTATCAGGCCACTGTTTACTAAATGTCAGCTGTTGCTGGGAGCAGACTCCAAAAGTTTCGCACTTCCAAAGTAAAATCAAACAATGTTTTAATATTAAATCTTCCAATGTAATCTCCTAGATTGTTATTCAACACCAAACCCTACAATTGTTTCTTTCAACACAAATCCTACACACCAGCTCATTACCAGCAGGATCTTGATTACTGCTCATTTGTGACCATTCATAACAGTGTTATGCCTTTGTGCAGGCCATACCCCTTGCATGCAGTGCCTTATAATTGTAGACTTGTGGAGCTGGAATGGAAGTGGAAATTATTTACCCTGATTCTTTCTTTGATAAATGAAGACCCCAAAGGTCTGGAACTCATGAAGAGAATTTCTGATCGAGACCAGAACCCAGATATGCTTCATTGCAGTCCTGTGCTTTCACCATCACATCATTCATTTTTCTTCTTATTTTCTGATTTTGCGTATTGAAAGTCTACCTGTTCATCAGTACCTAAGATAAATGGTTACCTGTTCCATGATGTCCAACCAGCAGCACCCATTGCTCAATCTGTTTGCTCTCCCACACTCCGCCTGTAGCCCACTAAGTGTGTGTGATTCTCAGCTCTCTTCTGGGATTTTCACAGCTTGGAGATAAAGAAGGTCTCTGACACAACTACATCCAGTAAAATCCTTTCCACATAGGAAACATTCTATGCATGTGTGTCAAATAAATTATTGATCAAAAATGTAGCAATTTATAACCTTGATCATTAAGTCTATAAGAAAATGGATGTGTGAAAACATTAAAAAGGATCAGCCAAGAGGAAACACAGTTTGATCTCCTTGAACATAAAACTTCTACATGCATTTCAAGGTTTGTTATTGATTTTAAAAAATTATTATACCTCCCCTCTTTATTGTCTTTCCTTCAACAAGAAGAAAAGAATTAGTGATTATAGCAGAGACCAAGCTATTGGGAATTTAAAAATTAAGTTTGGAAATCCATGTGTCTCTTTAAAACACAAGGAGTGCCAGTTCAGTGCCAGTGCAGAAAGCCTTCCAGCCAAAGAAGGCCCGCTGAGTTAAACTGAAAAGAGTTGGTTAGCTCTTCTTAGAGAATGTTTAAATGTAAAACAATCTAAGACCCAATTCTTCTGTTCCAGTACATTTATTAAGTAAATGTTTATTATACTAAAATCCATTTCAAACTGGAGGCAGTGGAAGCACAGGAATTTCATGTTTTTGTATATGGGATTAATTTAAACAGGACAAAACCATCAATTTAGGATTAACTTAAAAGGGACAAAACCATCTATATTTTTCTAATTTTAAATATGTTGTTTATGTAGGACTCAATGAAAGGTTAAAAAGTAAAACTTAGCCCCAAATTGAAATTCCTCCTAAGAAAAATCCCTACACATAAGAAAACCAAATTTCTTTCATAGAGGGCCTACTAGTAAGTTTTAAAATGAAAAAGGGTGGGTAGATAGAAATAAAAAGGCAGTAACAGGTCTCCGTGTTTTCAATATTAAGAGTCAAACCAGGGTGTTTATCACAGACAGTGTTTAGTGACTATGGGGATAAATAAATATTTAGACACAAATTCACTTCTTTGCTATGCAACAAATACTTACCAAATATTTGTTATATATAAGTCATTGTGCTGGCTAGGAAATATAAAGGTAATTAAAGATTATTAAGTTACTGTACTCAACCAGAAGTTTCAGGCAGTATGGATACTATTCATAGATCAGTTGATCTAATTATCATCCCTTCCCCAGTTATAGAATTTAGCCGTGATCCTTGAAAGGAGAAGAGGTCTGAATTACCAGGCTAACTTTTTCTATTCATCATTTAGCTTATTTAATTTGCTTCCCAAGAGATTATGACTCTTAATTTGGCCTGAGTCCAAGGACTTTCTTGAAATCCCTCTTAAAGACATTTCAAGAAATGAAATTTTGGAAAGTTCTGGATCTGAAGCCCTCATTCAAAACATTTACATATTTCAATAATTTTTACTCATGTATTATACTCTACTGAGTTCTAAGAAATGCTTTCAAATTATCTTCACTGAAAAAGAAATGAAGAACAATTTTGTACCTACAAGACAAATTGAAATATAAATCAAACATAAAGACATCTTAGGCAAAATTTTATCAAACTGTGAGCTTTTTCAAAAATATTTTTAGTCAATAGTTGGAAGCTGACTCTTCTACTTTCAACTAGGATATATTCTCCTTGAGAAGTGCTTTGTTCTTTGTCTCTGTCAACCTAACAAAGCCAACTACAGTACCTGATAACTATTAAGCACTCAGTAATGTACAATGATTAATGAATGAATGACTTAGTGAAAAATGTGGCCTTACAGTATTTGGGACAATTTCACTTCTTAAATTTAAGTAAGCCAGAAAGGTAAACAAAGGTAGGGAATGACTTAGTCATATAGAACCACCCAAGAAAACAAGCAGGTGTTTCCCTTGGCCAAAGGGGAAAATACAACTTGAGAAAATGTTATGGCTTAGATATTAAGTGCCCTTTAAAGGCCTGTATGCTAAAGATGTGCTGTTATTGGGAAGTGGTGAAATCTTTAATAGATGAGATCTAGTTAGAAAAGTTAGGTCATCAAAAATCTGCCTTTGAAGGGAATATTACGACCCCAGACTCCTCCTTTCTCTCCATTTGCTTCCTGGCTGCAATGATGTAAACACTAACCCAAGCTTAAAGTCACAGCTAGTGACCATGAATTGAAACCTCTGAAAGCATGAGCCAAAATGGGTCTTTCTATCTTACAAATTAATTTTCTCATGTATTTTGTCAAAGTGACAGAAACTTGATTAACAGACTATCTAGAAGAGGATGGTAAAGAGGTTAGCCTAGGGCTACTCCGCTGGCCCTTGTAGTGATATCCTGTCCAACACACGGATTGTGGACACTTCCCCAGACACATAACCAGCATGAAAACTTCATCATCAAATGCTGTAGCCAATAACCTGACACCCTAGAAATCTGTCCAGTGTTCAGAACAGAGCTATCCAATTCCAAAGAGTCAACAAGACTTATTGCCAAAGATTCCTTTGCAAAAGTTAGAGGACATATCATTCTCATGTTTTGCCCTCCTTGGTGAGAGATTTAAATAAACACATAGTTTCATTCTGAAACTCACTAGCTGGGTATTCTTTGAAACTTCAACTGTACGTCATTTAGAAGAACAGTGTGACCTCCACGAAAACTCAGACTTGGAACTCTTCAAGGAGGGCAATCATAAAATTAATGTTTTCTCTATTTAAAACTGATTTAAAACTAAAAATAGCTGTGACAGGCCTCTACTTATCTTGGAAGGGGAAGGTAGACTGTCAAGGGACAGGACTATATTGCTAAAGAGCATCTACAATACATTCTGCAGGGTTTTAGCATTGAATATGTTACTCAGGGACTATGAAATAACGTTGGCCACCTGTGTAATGTATCTTATTTTATCAATAAAATGTATGATTAATTTAACTTTTTAGGAACATGAGCAGAAATTCATTATTTTTAAATATTCTTGTTTCAGTTTTTATTATTCTTGCACTTAAACAATTATTGATTTGTGTGCTGAAAAGTCTCGTTTATTGTTTGCATTTTGTGCGAAACATGAGGAATTTAATTGACTTTACCAAGGTCATCAGCAAAGCAATGATGAGAAACCCGAGAATGAATCATTTCTGCTTCCAAATATTTTGAAAATTGGCTCATGTAAAAAAAAAAAAAAAAAGCATGATGAAAGAGCACTTCTGGGAATGAAAAAGAGAAACCTTGTCTCTCAATGCCTAGAGATCTGTGCTAGTTCCAAAGACAAAGCTTTTATTTTGGGCACAGAGCTCACAGTAATCTTCATTTTAAATGGACATTTTTTCCTTACTATATTCTGAATTTGGAAAAATAAATGGAAAAATGACAAAAGCACAATTTTATAAAATTTGTCCTTACATGCCTAATTTTTAAAATTAATTTTATTGGTACATTTTAGGTATACAGTATAATGACATTCATCATTGGAAATTTGTACCTTTACATAATCTCACTTGGTTCTTATTTTTTCCCCATTTCTCTGCCCTCCCTTCAACCCCTCCATCCCGCCATATTTACAAAGACTTTGTTTCCATTTTTTCATTTTCTCATAATGATTCCACTCCCTTCTTTCCTTTCCCTACCCCTCCCACTTTACCTTCCCCTTTGCCCCTTTTATTCCTATTTCACATTATCTATTGTACCTTTTAGCTTTTATTTACACTTTCAGTTTCTCACACCAGAGAAACTATACGGTATTTACATATGTGTGTTCTATTTATTTCACTTAAGAGTATCATCTCAGTGTGCATCCACTTAGTTATAAATGTCTCTAATTTCATATTTTTTATGGGAGAGTAGCACTCCATTTTATTAAAAAACCACATTTTCTTTATCCAGTCTCCAGATGATGGGCAATTGGGCTGTTTCCAAGTTTTAGCTATTACAAACTGTGCCGCTATGAACATGGGTGCACATGTATCACTGTGGTATGATTCTTTTAATTCTTTGGGGAAGATACCCAGCAAGGGAATAGCTGGGTCTTTGAGGTGTCTCCATACTGATTTCCACAGTGGTTCCACCAGTCTACACTCCCACCAGCAGTGGAGCAGTGTTCCTCTTTCCGTGTAGCCCTGCCAGCATTTGTTATTGGTTGATTTCATGATAGCAGCCATTCTTTCTGGGGTGAGATGGAATCTCAGCATTGTTTTCATTTGCATCTCTCGAATGACGAGTGATGTTGAACATTTTTTCATGTATTTATTTGCTGTTTTACTTCTTTGCCTAAGAAACATCAGTTCATTTCAGAAGCCCATTTTTGGATTGGGTCTTTAAATTTGGGAGGTCTGGTTTTTTTAAATTTCTTTATTGCAGATAGTAAACCTTTGTCTGAGGAATAGCAGGTGAAAATTTTTTCCCACATTGTGGGTTGTCTCTTCACACTGATGGTGGTTTCTCTTGCTGTGCAGAAGCTTTTTAATATGAAGAGATCCCACTTGTTGATTGTTTGTGCTAGTTCACCGGCAACTGAGGTTTTGTTCATAAAATCTTTTCCTACACCAATGTCTTCAAGACATTACCTAACCTCTGTTCCAGCGAGTTCAGCATTTCTGTTCTAATATTTAGATCTTTAATCCACTTTGATTTTAGTTTAGTGCATGGTAAGAGGTATAGGTCTAGTTTTAATCTTTAACAAGTTGAAACCCAATTTTTCCAGCACCATTTATTAAAGAGGTTGTCTTTCCTCCAGTGAGGGTGTTTGGCTCTTTTATCAAAGATGAGGGCTGACTGTGTCTGGAGTTGTTTCTGCATCTTCTAGTCTGTGCCACTGGTCCTCAGGTCTGTGTTTTTTCTAGTGCCATGCTGTTTTATCACAGTAGCTTTGTAGTATAGTTTCAGATTGGGGGTTGTGATACCTCCTGCCATGTCTCTGTTGCCCAGAGTTGCTTTTGCTATTCTGGGTCTCTTCTTGTTCCAAATGAATTTTTGGTTTGTTTTTTCAAGGTCCATGAAGTATGCTGCTGGGATTACAATTGGGATTGCATTGAATCTATATAGCAGTTTTGGAAGTATGGGCATTTTCACTATGTTGATTCTTCCTACCCAGGAGCAGGGGATATCTATCCATTTTCTGATATCATTTTCAATCTCTCTTTTCAGAGTGCCATAGTTTTCAGAGAAGAGGTCTTGGATTTCTTTTGTTAGGATGATTCCTAGGTATTTCCATTTTTTGGATGCTATTGTGAAAGGAATTATTTGCCCTATTTCTCTCTCAGTGAGTCTGTTGTTTGAGTAGAGGAAAGCTATTGATTTTTGTGTGTTGACCTAGTAACCAGCTACTTTACTGAATTTGGTTATTAAGTTTAGAAGACTTTTGGTGGAGTTCTTGGGGTCTTCTATATAGAGTATCATGTCATCTGCAAATAATGACAATTTGACTTCTTCATTACCTATCTTTATTCCTTTTATTTCTTTGTCTTGTCTAATTGCCGTGGCTAATGTTTCCAAAACTATATTGAACAAGAGTGGTGATAGTGGACATCCTTGTCTTGTTCCTGATTTGAGTGTGAAGGATTTCAGTTTTTGACCATTTAGTATGATATTGGCTGTTGGTTTTTCATAGACAGTTTTTATCAGACCAAGGTAGAGAACGTCTATTCCAATTTTCTGTGAGTTTTTTTTCACAAATGTATGATGGATTATGTTTAATGTTTTTGCTGCATCTATTGAGATGATCATATGGTTTTTGTCCTTGGCTCTATTGATATAGTGTATTGCATTGATTGATTTGCATATGTTGAACCATCCCTGCATCCCTGGGATGAATCTGACTTGATTAGGGTGTATGATCTTCTTGATGATCTTCTGCATTCTACTTGCCAGTATCTTATTAAGGGTTTTTGTACCTATGTTCATTAGTGAGATTGGCCTAGAGTTCTCTTTTTCAGTTGGGTCTTTCTCAGCTTTGGGAATCAAGGTGATGATTGCTTCCAGGAATGAATTTGGGAGTATTGTTTCCCTTTCAATTTCATTGAAGTTTTTAAACAGTAGTGGCAGTAGTTCCTCTGTAAATGTCTTGTAGAATTCAGTAGTGAAGCTATCAGGGCCTGGGCTTTTCTTAGTTGATAAGTTTTTAATTACATTTTCAATTTCATTGGTTGATATTGGGTTGTTTAGAATTTTTAGGTCTTCTTCATTCAACTTTGGTAATTCATATTTATCTAGGAATCTGTCCATTTCTTCTGTGTTTTCAATCTCATTGGCATTTAGGTTCTTGAAGTAGGTAGTGATTTCTGGTGGGTCTGTTGTAATTTCACCCTTTTCATTCCTAATTGCATGGATTTGGGCCTTTTCTTTCCTTTTCCTGAAAAGGTTGGCTAAGGGTTTATCAATTTTGTTTATTTTTTTGAAGAACCAACTGGCCTTCATTGATTTTTTGTATTGTTCTCTTTGTTTCCATTGAATTGATTTCTGCTCTGATCTTTATAATTTCCTCCCTTGCATGAGCTTTGGGGTTGTCCTGCTCTTCTTTTTCTAGAAGCTTGAGGTTCAGCACCAGGTTATTTAATATGAGTATGCACTCATATTAATTTCCCCAATATTAGTATTTACTGCTATGAATTTCCCTTGTAAGATTGCTTTCATTGTGTCCCATAGATTCTGATGTGTTGTCTTGTCATTGTCATTTAATTGTACAAACTATCTGATTTCTTTAATTTCCTCTGTGACCCATTGGTTATTCAGAACTGTGTTGTTCAATTTCCATGTGTTTATGAAATTTTTGTGGTTTCTTTTGCTATGGATCTCCAATTTCTACACCCTATGGTATGATAATATACAGGGGATAACTTCAATTCCCTTGCACTTACTTAAACATGTTCTATGAGTGAGTAAGTTGTCTATTTTGGAGAATGACCCATGTGCAGTTGAAAAGAATGTGTATTCTGATATTGTGGAGTGGAACACTCTGTAAGCATCTGTTAAGTTCATTTGTTCAAGAGTTTGATTGAGTTCTAGTATTTTGTTGCTTATTTTTTGTCTAGTTTATCTATCTATTTGTGACAGTGGGGTACTGAGGTCCCCACTATTGTTTTATTAGTGCTTATTTGATTTTTCATGTCTGTTAGTATTTGTTTTATGTAGTTGGACACACTAGTGTTTGGTTCATATATATTTATGATTGTCATCTCTTCCTCTTGGAGTGTTCCCTTCATAAAAAGGTAGTGTCCTTTTTTGCCTCTTAATCAGTATTGGTTTGAAATCTACTTGATCTGCAAAGGGGATAGCTACTCCTGCTTTTTTTCAGGTTCCTGTCATATTGAGTATTGTTTTCCACCCTTTAGCTTTCATTCTGAGTTTCTTTTTGAGTTAGGTGTGTTTCTTGTACAAAGCATATTGTTGGATCTTGCTTCTTGACCCATTCTCCCAGTCTATTTCTTTTGATTGGTGAATTGAGACCATTAACATTGATGGTTATAACTGATATGTATTGACTTATCATTGTCATGACTTTTTCTTTTTGTTGGATTCTTCCCCTTTACATTTAATTTCTTGTCATGCCCAATGGATTCATTGTTCTGGGCTTCCTGCAGTTGTGATCCTTATTGTCTGTTCCTAGGATATTGTCTAAAATATTTTTGGAGTGCTGGTTTGGTATTCATGAAGTTCTTCAGGTGTTCTTTGTCATGAAAGTATCTTATTTCTCCATCACTTTTGAAAGATAGTTTCACAGGATACATCAATCTGGGTTGGAGGCTGTTTTCCTTTAGGACTTGAAATAGGTCACTCCAAGCTCTTCTTGCCTTGATGGTTTGTGTTGACAAGTCTGCTGTGATTCTGATGGGCTTTTCTTTGTACGTGATTTGTTTCTTTTCTCTTACTGCTTGTAAAATTTTGTTCTTCTGTTGGATTTCTGGAATCTTAACTATTAAATGCCCATGTGTAGATTTTTTTTTATCACAGCTACTGGGAGTCCTATATGCCTCACTTATCTGTATGTCAAGTTCTTTGCCCCTGCTTGGGAAGTTTTCTGCCATCACTTCTGTGAAGAGTTTTTTTTAATGTAATCTGCACTCTCTCCTGTTTCTTCATTGACTCCAATCAGTCTTATGTTATTCTTCTTTGTACCATCTAGCTGCTGCTGGATTGATTTCTCATGGTCCTTTACAATTTTAAAGCAGTTTGTCTTTTCCTGGTCACTAATTGCAATCTTTTATTCTATATCTGAAATTCTGTCCTCACATTGGCTCATTCTGCTGCATAGACTTTTAATGGAGTTTTTAACCTCCTGAAAATCTGTTTGCATCTGTTTTATGGATTCCATTTGTTGCCTTGTTGGGATTCCATCATGTTCCTCAGCTCCTCTATTTTTTAATCTGTGTCCTCTCTAGATTTATTAATCATGTCTTGCACTATGTACACAATCTCTGCTACTATGTGAGAAATTATTTCTGATTTCATTTTTTCCATATCCTCTTTTGTTGCCAGTTCAGGGAGTCCAGGTTGTTGAGTATCAGATTGTTCGAGTCTTTCCCTTTGGAGTTGTTCTAGGTGATCTGGGAATCTCATTTTGAGACTTATTCAAATATCTTCTCATTTCAATGAGGGGGCAGGGGAGGGATGTGTGCTGCTGGCACCAGCACTGCTCACCTCCTTGGCACTGGGGGTGGTGGTACAGTGGCCTGGAAAGTTCATCTCCTCTGCCCTGGGGGCAGCTCTGGTCCTCAGTGCTGGGGGCTATATGCCTAATTTTTAATGGCAGAATTTTGTGACTTTGGGATGTATCTAAATAACTTAGTGATTCAGTGAATTCTACATGTAAAAGATATCTCCTGAATTGTATCATTTATTGAGCCAATATTTATTGCAAGCTTATTAGTCAGATACTCATTAGTCTCATCTCATTAATTCTTGTAAAAAAAAAAAACTGCCTGCGGAGATGCTACTCATATCATCCTCTTTTTATAGATAAGGAAATGAGAACATAAAAAAGTTAACTAATTTCCCAAGGTCATAGAAATAATAAAGGTTGGAGGATAAATGCAAACAGGCTGAATAGTTATCAAAACCCAAACTGTGTTAAACTAACCTCACAGCCTTATCAAAGGCTACTCTTTAGCCTAGCAAATCTCTTTTTTCAAGGTAGTTTCATAAATTCAGCAAAATTATCAACAGTGAAAACTTCAAAAGAAAGTTGATTCAATTTAGTGTTTATATAAAATCTTTACTTTTATTTCTAGAGTTTTTCTTATTTCTAAAATTTTTCTGTGTTGGTTTGATTTCTGGTGCTATTATTTAGATAAAGAAGCATTTGTGGCTAATGGAATTCAACTTCTCACTTTGCCTTACCTGGGCCATGTGACCTAGAGCCTGTTATCTAATTTCTTCAAACCTCTTTCATATTGGTATTCAATAAATGGTTCCAAAATTTCTCACTATAAATGTTTCATTGGGAAGTAAAAAAGGACTTTGTCTAAACTTTTCCATTTGCAAATGAAAGGCCCAGAGAAATAAGGTGATCTAAAACGTCTTCCCTACCCGTTTGATTCCTGGTACAAAAACATAAAAATTAAAATTAAAATTAAAATTAAAAGGCTTCCCAGCTAGCTCTGTGTAGAACTAGAAATGGATCCATGTAGGCAGAGTCTCAGATGTGTGCTCCGTCACTACCCTGTGGTGTCTCTGGCTGATTAACATCTGACTGATAATCTCTGCCATCAGAAGTTTCCCCAGACAGATATGGTCTGATTATTTCCATCTACTGTATAAACAGAATTGCAATGCTGGGTAGAGTTGGTTTCAAAACCAAGCTAATGTGGGAAGAGTCTGTTCGGGTCATGTGCGTGGCTCTCACTTTCCAATTTGAATCCATGACAATTTAGTTGATATTTGGAAGCTACATAAATATCACTTTGGTGGTTTCCTTGTCTCTTGATGCTTTGCTGCATGGCTTTGTGTTATAGGTGTCTCCATGGAACATCTCCATGGAGCTTTCCATGGGGAGTAGTTACTTACAATTACTGCTGCCAATTGACTCCTTAATGCATTGAGATCTCTGCACCAAAGCCCAGGGACTTTCTGTGTCTCTGATATTTTCAAAATGTAATCATTAATGTGAATAAATATATAGTTGGCTTGCTCAGCCAACTTAAAGTAAACACAGAAATGGGAATACTATGAATATGATAATGGGGGGGATCAGGTTATGAAGAGCCTAGAATAATGTAGCAAATAGAATATAATGAAATTTTAAAAGGGAACTTATAAGTTCTTGGACTTGGATACACAGAAAAACACTACAAGGATAGGATGGGAATATTTGACATAATGCTGGCATGTAAATTCCTACTTTTACCATAGATTAAAATCCTTAAAAGCTTAAGAGCTGACTGTGACCTTTCATATTAGTCAACAGTAATGTGACTGCTGAAAAATATCATTTCATCTTGTGTAACCTTACGACCTGTGTATTTCAGAACAAAGGAAATGACAGTTTGGTTCCACTCATTTTAGTCAGACTACACATGAACTTTTATTTTCCTTTCTAGGTACTAATCATAGTTAAACTGATGAATATACAGAATTTTTGATAAGAGCAAGAGACAACTCAAAACATATAACAGTATGAAGAGTGACCAAAGGAACTGTAGTTGTTTGTTCCCAAGGAGTATGATAACTGTCAAGAATTACAAGCTAATAAGTCAGTGTGCCACAGTTTCAAGGATGTTGGCATAAGACACATGACTCCTGGGTCAGAGACAATGGATAGTTTATTACTCACAGCAATACAGTACTCACGGTATCAGTATTTTTTATGCCCATTCCTTAAGCCCTAATTCCCATTGAGCAACTCAAGGAGAGCCAGATAAAGCTTGTACCCATAGTGGATTGATTTTCAGGAGAGGGACCTTGAGCTTAGGAAATTCCTGTCTTTTATAATGGGCTGCAAGCCAACTGGTCCAACTGTTTACCAGAAAGAAGGGCAATACTATCTTTAAATAAACCTCCTCAAAAAGGACAAACTAGCATGAGGGCCTTTGCTGGAAAGACATGCAGAAACAAAAGAGACTAATGAGAACTGGCTTTCAACAATAACTACAATTTAAGAGTTGTTGTGTTAAAGA
Source organism: Heterocephalus glaber (assembly GCF_053883595.1). Lineage (NCBI taxonomy): Eukaryota > Metazoa > Chordata > Mammalia > Rodentia > Bathyergidae > Heterocephalus > Heterocephalus glaber. The sequence continues at coordinate 6,071,186 of NW_028258310.1, read as the reverse complement.
GTTATTAGAAATCTTTGTCTCCTAGAGGCTAAATCAAGACAAATGGCAAAAATTGTGGAAAGAAAAACTTTCTGGCAGATACAAAAAATATTTTATAAAAAAACAAAACAAGTGAAAAATAGGATGGACACCTTAGTAAGTTAGACATGTACAGGAAGAAAATAGGCAGCCAGTTTTTGTTGACCATTAAGGAAAATATTCATATACCAGACAAGTACTGAATTTAATGGTAAATTAAGCTTCTTCTTGAACTCCAATTAACAGAGAATAGAAGGAGAGAAAGAACCAAAGTAAAGTAGTCCCCTATTTAGACATGGAACTACCTTCCAGGATACCCCCTTAGATCCCTAAAACTTCAGATAGTTCTAAACCTTATATATACTATGATTTTTCTGGTACATATCTGTGGTAAAGTTTAATTGTAAACTAGATACAGTAAGAGGTTACCAACAGTAACTCCTAATAAAATAGAATGATTATAACAATACACTATAAGAAATTTATGTGAATATGGTCTCTGTTTCTGGAATTTTCTATTTAATAGTCTTAGACTGTGATTGATGTAGGCAACTGAGACAGCAGTAAATGAAGCTACAGCTAGGCGGCGGGGCGGGGGGCTGGGGGCTGCGTCGAGGAAAAGGTCAGAACAGAAAAGGATTAAATGCACTTCCAAACCATAGAGGCTTTCTTGTACTGTGAGTGTTCTGCAGCTCTGTGGCCCAAGAGGATCTAGGCATCTCTGATGAACCACAGAGAGGGCAGTATTCACAGAACTCCATGATCTTCATTGTAATCTCCCTTGTCAGGCCTCTTCAGTGAAGAAAAACAGCTTAAAAGTCTGTTTGGAAATAAAGAAACTTGAAGCTGTTCCCTAGATTGATTGCCCTTATTTTGAGAAACAGAAGCTTTCCTAAAGAATCCTCTATAATCTAACTGCAAATACCTCTGATTTCCTGGGCACTTAAACTGAAGCTTCAGAATATTCATATATATATAATCCATGGAGTTGTTTTATCAGAAATAATACGTTTTACTTTCCTGCACCCACCCCACAACCAAAAGACGCTATTTAAGATTATTATAACTCTCATGTCACTTAGCAAGTGGATATATTTTCATTCGTGGATTTATTAACTTACCTGTTTGAATTGATCTACACATCACAAGGGTAAGTTGATACAGCTCTACAACCACATGGGTAGGCAGGTGACTGCAGTCTTACAATATGACCGATTTCTCTGTTTCTTTATATGTAGAGTGAATCAGTTGACACAGATGACAGCAATATTTCTTTCCAGCTTTTGAACCTCTAAATAACCCATGAAAAGTTGTTTTCTTAAAAACTGCCATAAGCTTGGTGTTCTAGGACTGATAATTCAGGGCTTGGAGGAGAATTAGGGTAGATATCTCTTTTGAAAGATGTTTTAAAGGAGATATCCCTCTTACTGTAAAGCAAAATATAGAAATATCAATCAGAATATTTGGAAAGGGTGTAGGGTAGAGGGATCTTAGAGGATCTTGTGGACAAAACATGAGCATTCATTTGTAACAGAAAATGGGACAAAAGTTCTACTCTGTACTAAATTCAGCAGGGCAGTCAAAAAGAGAGAAGGAGGAAGGGGAAAGGGAGGGGGAAGTGAAAAGGGAAATGGGAAGGGGAAAGGGAAAAGGAAAGGGAAAGGACCCAGACTGGCTGAAGTATTGGACCCAGGCTTGTGGAGCATAGAAAGTTACAGGATAGGGAGGGCTTTCGACTACAGAATACAGATTGGAAACAATTTCTTTATACTTTTCAGAAATAGAAGGTACAAACAAAGTTTAAAGAAGTCATGTTTTTCTATCTCCAAGCAAACAAATAATCTCTTCTAGCGTGGGCCAGTTTAATCCTGAATTGCATGTATCTGGATAATGATTTGGGCACTTATTTTGGGGGGATCATGGTTCTACTTTGCAACTTTGTGATTAATAAATGATTTTTCTTGGAAGATTCACATCTCACAACCCTCAGGTCTTACTCAGTGCTTAAAGTCTTAGAATATTTATTAAAAGCAACTGCATTTCAGTGTATTTTACATGCAATTCTGAAAAGTTTTATTTTGAAAGTAGATTTTTAATGATTTATGGTGGATAAGTGAATTCTGTTCATTACACCAATTTTGCCAATATACTTACAATATGAAAAGTTCAAGGGCTAAATGTTAAACTGTACAGTGAAGCCAATAAAAGAGGAACAAAATACATGTTTTCTGCATACACAAACATCTGTGCTAACTTCTGCTTCCAAAAACTGCTGTTCATTTTGCCTTAGCCTTAACCCTTTAAAACAGCCAAAGAATTCTCTCTTGCAATGTTTATTAATTTAACAGCAGGAATCAAGTTGACCTCTCTCATACTCAAGTTCAATCTGCTTTACTGAGTGTTGAAGGTATTTTTAGAGGTCTCTGCGAGGGAGAGATGTTAATCTTGAACTTGGGCTCTCTTGCAGCACACAAAAATGGCATCGTGAATCAGCGCTCAGGCTATGAATTAGGACGCCTCATTTTTCTGAGTCAAAAGTTAGATCTATTCTAGAGACTGACCTTGGGAATGTTTTTCTTTTTGATCCTGAGATGCGTCTATACAGTAAAGGCCAGTTGCACTTGTTATAAATATCTTGTAAGATAGGCAAAATGCTGCACTGTAACTCCTGTAGCCAGCAAGTTAGGAAAGAGAAGCCTTATGCAACCTTTTGAGAATATGCTGTTCACCCCCAGGAACAGAGAGTAATTATACCAGAGAGTTAGCACTTCTCACAGAGAGGATCAATTTACTCTGAGTAGCCCAAAGCTTTTTTATCGCTTGTTATGGTACTCTTGCTATGGACAAGGGAGGAGGGGAAAAGGAAAAGGGAGGCTGAAAAAGGATCAGTAATCTGAGAAGAAAAAACAAAAATAGAGTGGGCAATGAAGGGGAGAAAGAAGAAGAGCAGGCTTTGGGAGGCCCCAGAGTCCTCAAGGGCAATGCCTGGGTTTAAAGGCCTTGTAGAGAGCAGGGGGCTATTTCTGTCTGTTCCCATTATAGAATTGGAGCCTAGAGTTGTCCCCAAAGAAGGGGCAGGAGCTAGAGCCATCACAACACTCTTCACATCATTTTCTTTCCCATAGATCCACAGTGTCTCCCACCCTTGATTTTTCTATCTGGGACCCTCTGATGTCCACCCCCACTTTTGGCTCCCACAGAGCACCAGCCACTTTCCCAGCTGTCTATTCACACTGGCTTTTCTCCAGGCCCAGAGCCCCCATGCACACCTCCTTTACCTTACCTATGGAGTCCCTTCCTTCCTGCTTCTGCACATACCTAAAACACCTCCGTCTTTAGTCATGATCAAATTTATTTCACACTAATAACTTACGTTACATAAAGCTTTAGACCAAATACATAGACCAGCAGTGTCACACCTGAGCCACTGAATCCTGGACATTTCCTTCACCATTTTGGCCTATACCCATCCCTCCTTGTGTCTGATCTGCTAGGATGTTTCTCACTAACTCAATTCTGTGGAATCAACCCCAAGGGATGGAAGGGTATAGTTACGTCCATTCCCAACAGACTCCCAGGAGAAACTGAGGAGTTAGGGCAACCTAGTATGATGGAATTGTGACTATTTCTTCTTGTATTATTCCATATTGCTTGATACATTCTTACCATGATTGTGTACAACTTTTGTAATAAAAACATATGAGATAGGAGGTAGAGCATGACAAAGCTAGCTGGGGAAATAAGCGAGACCTATTAATTATATGGGATCCTGTATGAGATGTGAGTGGCAAAAGAGACAGGAAGCCACAAGAAGCCTGCTATCTTGACTCTTCAGCCCACTCTGTGACTTCAAAATGGGGAGTTGTACTTTTATTTTTGCTCTTTTTCTCCTTTCCTCTTTTGTTGGCCCCAAGTTCACTCTGCAGAGCCACTTTTTTCCCCTACCCTCTTGCTCCTCACTTTTCAAATAAACTGCTGGCTCTGTTATAGGCTTATCTTTTCCAATTTTTTGTTTGAGGCAAGAAGGACCTGGAAGATATTTAACTGGGGTGAGTGATTTTTACAGAAACTCCCTGATAACATATTTATTAAGCTTTTCAGGTGATTCTGATGGTGTGGAACAGTGGGGTCCTTATTTTATTTCATTTTATTTTATTGTTGGTGCTGGGGATCGAACTTGGGTCCTTGTACTTGTGAGGCATGCGGCAGCATCACTGAGCTAAATCCCCGGCCCTGTGGGGTCCTTACATGGCGTCTTTCATTTATTATTTCTCCACTGCAAGGTAAAAATCAAGAGCAAGAACTAACACTATCCTTTCTCTCTTTTGAGTGCTTTTGCAACTCCAGACTCAAAGTGAAGGCTTCATCAGCTCTTGAGTAGAGCTAAATAGACTCTCAAGAAAATAGGAAAAAAATGTAATGACACATATAGAACATTTTCAGCCCTGGGGATTTCACCCAGGGAACATTGAACTATACTTCCAATTCTTTTTGTTCTTAAATTGTGCCCAGACTGGCCTCAAACTGGTGATCCTCCCACCTCAGCCTCCTGAGTAGCAGAAAGGAATCCAAACTCTCATACACTGACTGGTGGTAATGTAAAAACAGTTTCATAGTTCCTCAGAATGTTAAACATAGAGTTACCATAAGATCCAGAAAATCCACTTCTAGGTACATACCCAGGAGAATTGAAAACACATGTCATACAGAAAATTTGTGCACAAATATTCGCAGTAGCATTAGTCATAGTAGCCAATGGACAACCATAATACCAATGAATAACAAACTGTGGGATAGTCAAACAATAGACTATCATTTGGGTGTACAAAGTAATGCATGTCATGTTACAACATGGATGAACCTTGAAAATGTGCTAAATACAAGAAGTCAGACTCTAAAGTCATATGCTACATAATTCCATTTATATGAAATGTCCAGAATTGGCAAATCTATGGAGGCAGAAAGTGGATTGTCAGTGTTGAGAAAGAGGGGGCTGGGGGTGACTTTCAGTGAGAATAGTGTTCTAGAATTTGATATCGATGGTTCCAGAAATCTGTAGATATACTAAAAATTACTCAATTGTACCCTTTTAAAGGTTAAACTTTATGGTATGCAAAGTATATTTTAATAAAACTTTTGTTAAGAGAAACAAGAAAACAAACAAGGAGGAATATGGGGGAGGGGAAATCTAGGCAGCTGGGCACAAAAAACATTCAAAAAAAGTTTTACTGAAGGTTGCCTTTTGGGGCATAGCTAGCTTTTTTAAAGTTATTTTTTAAATAAAAAATGATAATTAACTGTGGAGAAAATTGAAAGACAGAGATTATAAATACTGATAAAGGGATTTGGTTCAGATACAAACTTTTCCTCTCAAAAATTAGAGTGAGGGGTTCACATCTTCCTTATTGATGGACTTAATGCTTAGAACAGGTTTTAATCTGTTCGGGACAATTTGCGGGAACCCTTTGTGAAATGGGAGAAGGATGAATTCTATGACCTTTCATGCTCTTTGCTTTTTTTCCTTTCTCTTGGAAAAATGTTAAGCCTCAGCATTCAAGATGACACACCACTACCAACATGTTAATCTCGGCGAAATGAGAAGAAACATTGCTGTTTCTTGAAAAGTTTTATTTGGTGACTAAAGGTAATCATTCTCTAAACAATTGGCTTTTTACTAAAAATAAAAGCAACTTGAAGCGGCACTTGTAACCTATTTTAATCATTAACATAAAGAAATTCAAGTTATATGTAGCTATTTCTATATATGATATTACTGTGAATACAGAAAATGCACTAGGCCTGGTAAGCAATTTTGAAAACGCTGTAGCCTTCTAATTCAGTTTTGTTTGAAAACTAAAATATTCTTTTTGCTCATATTTACCAAGGACAGAACCATCTCTGCTAAGCCTTCCATTGCTTCCCAGTGCTCCCTGTTTTAGGAGAAGATAAGTATCCACTTTGGGTCCTCTCAGAAAAATCTTCCTCACTATGCCCAGGACCCAGATGTCTCTGAAATAAATAATGGAGAGGCATGATTGGAGCAAGGCAGGCTCTTCTTGGTCTTGTCACCAGATTGAGAACAGATCCTTTCTAGCCTTTAACTCTCTGGCCAGGTCAGGTAAGGCTTTGTTTCATAGCAAAGTCTATATCAGTGCTGTTGCTCTTGATTTCAGAGTCTGACACTCAACAGTATTCATTCATTGACTAAACACAGACATTTAAACCTTCCTATTTTTGGTTAGTAATATAAACTTTCATTTCCAGCATTCTCAAATAAAACATCTAAATTCAACTCTTTGTTTATGGAATAACAGTGGTCCTAGAGCCAGATATTGTTAAAATTTGATTTGCTGAGAATATTAACTAAAGGGAATGCTTGCCCAGGCATGAACCACTCCCTCTCCTCAGGAAGAGAGTCTCTTTGTCTCACTAAGCAAGGGCATGGTCGAATTGGCCTTTCTCCAGGCCTTCTAGCCCATCAGCCCAGGTCGAGGTTGGCATGCTCCGATATGGGTCCAGAAGAATCCGGAAGCACCTGACGATGAGGATGCCCAAGAAAATAAACAACAGAATCACAAAAACAAATGTTGTTTTCTGCTCCAAAGACATGCTAGAATCTGATGACACGTTCCCAAGGGGCACTAGGGGCGAAGGGGTGGGCGGTCCTCCATCCATTGTCCAGGTCTGTCAGAGCATGGGCTATCCTGGTTCCTTTTTCTTCCATCATCAGTCTGGTGAGAGCATAGTGACTGCACCCTGGAGATCTTGAATTGTCTTGAAGGAGAAAAAGGGAAGGAGAGGAATAACTATCAAATCACAATTTATTTTCTAGATTGATGGTCATGTTTTTCAGAGAAGAGAAATCTGTAAATAAGATTTTACTTTCACCAGAGATACTTTATTTTATATAATTATGAAGAAGAATATCTCACTTTTGTGTGAAATAACCAGACTGTCCTCAGAATGCCCAACAGGGCCAGGAGGGATGGGCAGAGAATATAAGCATAATACAAAAGATTAGAAATGGGCAAAGAAATGTTGACCTTGAGGTGTGCAGTCAACTTAACACCCAGGCCCAGCCTCTCTGCCAAGTCTGCTCTGGCTTCCCTCAATTATATTAGTCTCGCATCTTCCTCATAATGGTACCACTGAGCACCACTATGTGCCAGGACTGTGGCTAAACTTGACATGTGTTAGCCAGTCTGACAGTGGCTCTACAGAAGCAGAGACCTATATAGGCCTAGTGCAAAGAAAATCAGGCCATAAAAGATCCTCAGTATGGAAACTCTCTCAGAGGGCTTCCGGCTCTAGGCTGGAGGATGTGGCCTCCATTTTATTGCTAAATGAGGTTGGGACCTTGAAGAGGTCAGGAAGCTGTAAAAATGCATTAGGAATGTCTGCATTATCTCATGATGCAATGATAGTGATGAATGTCTATAAAAAAAACCCATTGAAAGGCATACAAAGAAGAAGAGGAGAAAGGGCAACAAAGCTTTGCTTCACTTAAGACCTGACTAAAGTAGCTATACTGCTTCTACTTTTTTTTTCTGTTGACTGAGCCAAGGGAGAATGAGGTATCTCAGGCTCCTGAATCATCAAGTTACTGCTGCTTTTTGTTTCTTCTTCAAAAACAAAGACCAAGTTCAATACTTGACCCAGGGAAGCACCTAGAGAATTGAGCTAGGGAAAAGGAATTGATCAACTGCATGTTTTTAAAAGAACAGTTTTCTTAACAGTGGCTTCCTGCTACTTCAGACCACTTGGTAGAGAGAAAGAGAAGAAAAAGACAACTTAACACTATTTGTATTTTACTGGTGGAAAAATTGAGGCATTTGAATATTACTGCTTGTTTTAAAGACAAAAGGATATACAGAGGTCATTTAAAGCTACAGACGCTGAACTAAATCAACTTAAATCAAATTTGGTAAAGGAAAGTATACCTATTAGACATTACCATATTAAAAGTCATTATAAATTTGTAAGGAAAATTATGTAATGCAATAGTTACCTATACAAATTATCATGGATCCAAATAAATTATGCTCAATAAAAGTAAGCAGCCAAGTATAAAGTATCAACACAGCATTTCTTCAATTAATTTATAATCATTACCTTCAGTGCAGCATTAGCAATCATAACAGTATATGAGTTGATACTTTAAAGTTTATAAAAATCAGTTTAAAACATAATTTCTAAGGGTGATCACAACTAGTATTTGGAAGGAAGGTATTATCAATTTGAGGCTAATAGGTCTTTTTGCAGTCCTGTCACTGATTTTTTTTTTAGCACTGAGAACTAAATTTGGAGAATTCACACTAATGTACATATATTCCTCAGCCTTTTTTTATTTTTTGTTTTGAGACAGGTTCTCACTAAGTTCCTAAGAAACTTGCTATCCTCCTGCCTTAGCCTCTTAAAGTGCTGGGATTATAAGCACGAACCACCACATTCAGCTTGAATTTTTTTAAGGTCTAGAATAGTTGCAAGATTCATTTATGATTCATATTTGTTTTGAAGCAAGATTGGGATACAATTTAACTGTATTTTTTATAAATAAGCCTTTAGGAATATAGACCTGGTGAGTGGGGTCTGGTTTCAATTTGCTTCTTTCTAAGCACCCTCTCAGCTTTGGGTATTGATTCCCACTGGAGGTAGGGAGAAGGGAGCAGAAAGTGTGGCCACTGCCTCTAATGGAGCTTTCTTGGGACATCAGACTAGCCACCAAAAAATATTCACACTGGCCTTAATCATTCCAATTATAAATTTCTCCAATTCTGGCACAAAGGAGAGCTGATGATGGAGGGAGGCAAACCCTGACCATCTCTGACATATCCCTCCTGTTCACATCCATAGGACCATGTTCACTTTGACCCTGGCTTTTCTGGCTAGTTTACTGGAATCCCTTTCTGTGTCTGTTTTTCTCCAGCCCAATAAAGACAGGGCCTCTTCTCGCTTTGTTTGGTCTATTCTCAACAGTGCTGACATAAGAATGCATTTCCAGAAAGTTCTTTCTGAAAACAATACATAACCCAACAAAGAATGTAGGAAAATCAAAGACCATTAAGTGTATAAATATACAACATCAGGATTTCTGGATCTGTGGCGTCCAATGAAAAGAGGGAAGAACTGCATAAGGAAGCCCTAGGACCTGTGAGAATGACCCTGGGCCATAGCTGGATGACTAGCAGAGCTTTCCTTTATCCAGTGCCTCCCTTGAAGACAGCCATCTTGACAGCTAGAAGCAACCTCCTGATCCTCCTCCATACAAGGCAAAATGCCACTCCTTTTCTCCTAGATCAACATCTTACACTTCCTAGGCTTAACCCATAGCTCAGGACTGAGAGCCCACATACTATCCATTTAGGGGCTACAGCGATGGACAGACACCTCAGAAGCCCCAGCTAAGAGACTAAACTGTTCTGATTCACACTCTCTGGTACATCTTCCTTTTCGGGGGCTCAGCTTCTCCACAGGAATCAAAACTATTAAGATGATTTTAAAATGAGTTTTCATTTTACCACCCTTTTCTGATTAAAGGTCAAGAGATGGTGAGGATGCAGCTCAGTGCTAGAGCACTCACATAGCATGCGCAAGGCCCTGAGTTTGATCTCCCGACCACACATACATACACAAAGTCAAGAGGTGAAAGTATGGTTAACTCTCTCTGCAACCTGACTACACATTTTGAGAGGCTTGCTGAAATACACACACACACACACACACACACACACACACACACACAGTGAACCCCTTCATCATCAAGCTCTTTTAGAAATGACAAATTGATGAGCAAATAGAGATGATTTGTAAACCTTCCTCTCCAGGCATACCATGGTGTCCATGTTCTTATTAAAATAACTTCTTTGGATCCAGTAATCAAAGTCCTCTGTTAAATTGCAGTATTTTACAAAGGAAAGGGACATATTAGCATCTTAGCAGAAATTTACCTGTGAGGACTGTCCCCACTTGAAAGATGGAGAAATTTGGCTGATAGAAAGGAAGTTGAAAGAGGAGGGAAATGTAGTTAGAGAAAAGGAAGATCTTTCTGGTAACTGGGGGACTGCTAAAAAGGATGGGGGCAGATATGGGTGCCATAAGGGAGGAAAGAAAGATGGTGGGTAAAAATGAGAGGCTCAGAAGGTGATTATAAAGGGATATGGGGATAAAGAGATTGAGAAACAAATGCCAACCACTTCACAATTTTGCTTAGGACTGATTGAAGTCCCTGGAAGATCCTGCTTGATTTTAAACTTTTAATCAGCTAATAAATAATTTACAAATTTTGAAAGCTCCGCTGCATGGTTAAGTTGAAGGAAGCATCAGTTATAAAATAGAGGAAAAAATTTCATCACTTCATTACCACAATGCAGAAATAGTCAGACACCTAAATTTTTTTAAATGTTTGTCTTAAAGTACAATGTCCTTCTTTGGTAAAAATGATTCTTAGAAAATGTTCATAATTACTTTTAACTGAATAATGAAATCTTTAGACAAACAGTAGAATCTGGGCTAACAAAGTATTTCAAATGATTGGAACATGAGCATCACAGGCCTCCTAATAACAAATGGCAGTTATTTTAAGCATGAAGAAGAAGCAGTTACTCACGGAAATATTTTAGTCCTGACTGGCTTTTCCCATCACGCAGTGCATCTGTGTCTTCCCTTTGTCAAGTCCATTTGTGCGTGCTCAGGAAATAAAGTCTAATTTTAATACTGGACCAAGAAAATCTCAATGAAAAGATCCCATTAAAATATTATAATACAATCCCTTTTCTCAAGGCAAGCTCTCTGTGCTCTTCAATATTGACAGTAGGAAGCACCTGAAGCCACTTATGAGCAGTACATCTTAGCCATGGCCATTCACACCATTAGCCACTCACCTTAGTAATTTTCAAAGTATTCTCTTCCTTCACCAATACTTTCTACACTCTGTATTCCAGTCATCTTTCTAGTCCAGATCTTACTACTCCTCCTGCAGGCCTGTCTACCCCTGTGTCCACAGCCCACTGTGGCCCTGAATCTCTGATGTATTTTGGACCACAAAGTGGAACTTACTTACAGTGGCGTTTTCTAAGATATTAATTTATCCTCATAAGTTTAAAAAGCAACAAGCATAAAATCACATTTGATCTTCACTAAAATGCCCAATGTATTGGTAAGAATAAACATATATGTGACTGAGTCCTGGGACACCTGAAAATGTCTCCATTTTGTCCACCCCTCAGCTCCTTCTGACCCCTGCTGTGTCTGAAGATCTCCCCAGGTTCCCACTTCATAACGCTCTCCTCCACTCCTCTTCCTGTCTGCTCCCTCCACTTCAGGGCAACACCAAGGTCTCCTCCTTGGTCGGGTCCTACATCTCTCCTTCTGAGGGATGGGAACCTTCCTACTCTGTCTCCAGACTTCACCTTACTTGGGTAGCAATCACAACAGGACAAATGTCCACATTGTTTATCACCTTCCCCTTAATAAACAACAAGCTCCTGCAGAAGTTCCTTGCTATTCTGGGACCATTGCCTCTTTGAGTAGAGGTTCAATCAAATCTTCAGCCCCTTACAGTCCAGGGAACTGAATTTAAAAATTAGGGTTCCATCTAACTGATATAAATAAGGAAAAAATATGTCATTTATGGGCCAGGGATTTAGCTCAGTGGTTTTGCCACCTGCCGCACAAGTGCAAGGACCCGAGTTCGATCCCCGGTACCAAAAAAAAAATTGTCATTTAGCCCAACTGTCATGTCAGATCATTGTGTTAGAAATAGATCTTGTTTCAAAGAATCACAGCTAGTCCAAGCTATAATGACATGTAATAGGCACAGAGCTCATGAATCGAAAAGCCATGAATTATTTGGCCCTTTAAATTTTCCTTGGCCTCAGTGCTAATGAGTGGAGTTCAAAATACGAAAATCAGTCAGAGGTGAGCAGTTACCCTTCTATTGAAGAAGTCAGTCCTTTCTTACTTCATCTGGGTTTTTTTGAGGGGGGTGGTGAGGGAAGGCAGCTATTTAAAATATGCTGAATCCCAATGTCTGAAATGCAAACTATAATATCAATATGTATGTTTCTTGGGACATTTTATTTTATTTGCATCTCATTACACAATTTCACAGAAAGGAGAAATACTTTTTATGAAAAAAATATACCAACAAAATGACAGATTTCTTTTCTTCTTTCTAAAGTGACAGCAACAGAATCAATTACATGCATTAGGCACATTGTTCTTGGGAACACAGACACTTGATTCTACCACCTTATCTTCATGGTACCCCTCTCCTGGAATGAGCTGCAGTGATCCCAGCAGAGTGGGTGCAGCTATGTGTAGCCCACCTAGCACAGTGGAGGTTTGATAAATGACTGGTGATGAAGGAGTGTTTTCCCTTTCTTCATTTTTGGGCAAAGTGAGAATTATTTCAATTTTTTTTTGTACAATTAAGCACACACACAAAAAGAAAATGTATAAATAAATTGGCCAGAATCATAAAAATCAGTTATCAAAAGTAGAGCATTCAGGGCTGGGGATTTAGCTCAATGGTTCTGCTGCCTGCCTTGCAAGAGCAAGGACCTGAGTTCAATCCCCGGTACCAAAAAAAAAAAAAAAGAAAAAGAAAAAGTATAGCATTCATTTTTACCCCTTAAAGATAGTATCCTGAGTTTTTCTCTGGTATGCTGGAATGACTTGAAATTCCTCACCCCTCTGGGTGAATGACATGTAGGGTACAGTTAAGCAATGTTGTTTGTATTTTAAGTACTCCTAAACCACATAATTACTGTACCTAATTTTTAAACCTTCTAGGCTAGGAACCTAAATACATGACTTGACATGTTATTAAAAGTGGGTGTAAAAACAGCCTATCCATTGAGCAAGAACACTCATGGGCTTGTCTAATTTAAGTTGATAGAACACTTTGCCCTGCAAAGGCACCCTGTGTACTTTATTTATATTTACCTGGCAGACTGATGGGACTAATTTGTAGACTAACAGGAAAGGAACTGGCCAGCTAGGCAGGGCTGCATTTGCAGAAACTGGTAAAGACAAACTTCCCCAAAGTGCTGCATTGTTCTGAAGCTGACTATGGAGATGATAACTCCACTTGCCGTTAGTGCAGTAATGCACATCCCAAGACTGGGGCTAAATAGAATCACTCTTCACTTTTTGAGATAAAGGAAGCTTGTACTGCATTCCTGTTTGTAGAACTGGAGTCTCTCCAGGTCCATCCCACCCTTCTAGATGTGCAAACCTCCCAGGTGACCCTATATACATCTCCCCCAACAACTGTGAACTCTTTTCAAAAGCTACCTCGTTATCTAAATGATCAAATCACCACAAGCAAAAGTTTTTCCCTTATGAATCTTTTGGAAATTCTTCGTATTACCCCAGGAAACAATAACTTGCATTCCAGGATGTTAATACAAATATACAAAATGTTTCATATAAATTCAAAGAATTTGTGAGAGGCCAAGAACTTCAGGTAAAGATTTCCTGCCTTTTTCTAAGTGCTTCATACATCTTAAATCCTCCCACCCACTCCCTTTTTTTTGGCTCACATAAATACATGGAAATATCTATATTTTTTTCCAAATAAAGTCCTACTGTTCTAATATAATAGCCTTGATGATTCCAAATTCACAGAATGTCTAATGGTGGATATTGTTTTTCACTCTCAAAAAATAGACACTACTAGAAAGACCACAAAGCATAATTTTTAACACATGAGAGAGTGGTCAGCTCTGAATTTCAACAGGCAGTTCCATGCAGCAGTTCCAGCCCCTACTGCTGCACCAGGAGGTCTGTTCTCTCTGGTCATCCTTGCAAAGTCAGCCTGTAGACACGGCTGCCTGGGTTTGGGTTTGGACTTTGTCCTTCTTAACTCACTGCTGCTTGTCACCTCTGGGTCACTGGGCAATCTTCCTCTTCAGCCTGAATTCCAACCTCAGCTGTATTTCATCGTTATCTTTATCTTCCTCCTAACACCTGCTTGGAGAGTTTTAAAGGGACCTGCGGGGAGAGGGCTTCATGCAGCCCAAATGAGATCAGAGAAGCACAACGAGAGTGCCGGGCATAAGTGGTGCTGTCCAAAGAAACTCACCACTAACAAACTGGGACTTTTAATTTCAAATAGTAAAGGGTACAGTTCCCCCTGGTTTTCTGTCTCTTTCTTTTTGTGTTTCATAGTGAAAAGACTGCTTGCAGACACCTTGAAAGGCTCATGCTGCACACTGCTTCTCAGCAAGGGATAGTCAGCACTCTCATTAGGAGTTGTTAAATTCTGATCCTTTATAAACAAATCAAAACATCCTTGTTACCTTTTACAACCTTGGGTGGTTTAGGTAAATGGAAAAAGAAAACTGTAGTAGGCAAACAGCTTCCAAGAATAATTTACTGCAGCTTAGAAAAGAAAAAAACCCTGTATTTCTACATCTTTATCCAATATCAGTACCATAATAAACTCAAGCATGCTTTAAAAATAAAGGCATTATTGCATTTTATCCCCTCATGTTAACTTTCCCTGGCAGCTGTTTAATTAGACTTTAACAGCTAAATTTAAATTCAGAGCTTGGACCCAAAGACAGCTATATGATTATTGCTCATGCATAAATTGTAAAGTTACAGAAAAACATCTAATTAATTAGCCCATCAAAGATGCAGTTAGGGTCAAGTACCTGGATCTGGCTGAACAAACACTTGATCCATTTCCTGGTGGAACAGTTACAGGTAGTTAGAAGCCTCTTTAGTTTCCATTCTTCCTGACCACGCTGTGTTAAAGCAGTAGACAGTGGTGGCTGTGAGCAGCTGATGGCACACCCCGGATCTAAAGCTGTTGTTTCAGGCTTAGAAACTTCCCATTAAAACTCCGAGTTAAAGGAGCACCGTCTTTCTGTGTGAGGCACCATTAGTGGCCAATACAGCTGCTGCTTTGAGGCGAGCCATGATTTCAGTTCTGCCTCAGCAACTCTTCAGAGGATTCTGCTTCAGTGAGTAGAGGCAGTATCCTAGCAGTGTGTCTGAAATCATCTTCAATAAAGCATTAACATTCAAAAGGAGTACAGGGGAAAACATCACTGGGAATTCCCACACCTTTTCAAAATCAAAGCCATAAATCTACCAGTGCTCTGTCTGCTTTATTGATTGTTGACACTATTCTTCTTTGAGGATGTCAATTAGCACCTGCAGCAAGCGTCCTCCATACTGGTGGTGGTCTGTGACCTTCAGGCCAACTCAGTCCATGAAAAGTCTTGTTGGGAAGGGTATCAACTCAGCATCTGGGGGGTAAAGAAAACTAAAGTGACCTTTTAGAAAAGCAGCATTTATGGGGGCCAAGGAAGAAACCACATTCTAAATAAAAAAACAAATTGTATTTTCACCACCTATTTGTAAATTTTCTGTACTCACAGTTTCCAGGTCTGGTGTCCCTTTGGTCAGCCAGTATAATGGTGGTCTTGTCAGGTCCCTAGCCCATAGAGGTCACCTGAGACCACCCGATGAGTAAGAAGATGGACTTCTGTGGAGAGAGAGAGTTGTTCTCATCTACAGACTCTAATTGCATGACATAATATTTAAATTTCTTTCCTTGGATATAATGCTTAAATAAATTTGAAAATATTTTAGGATAAAACTCTTTTCCTAAAAAAATGCTTCTCTAGAAAGAATTCAGCTTAATCCTTAAGATTGGAACATCCTTGTTTTTGGCAACTCACCACTTTCTTTGATGAAATGTAAGCATAGTTAGCAACAACACACCCACCCACCAAATGATGGGGTGTGTGATATTTAAAGCCACCTCTGTGCCTGTCAACTCTGCTGCCTCCTCAGCCCTTGTGAGGAACCGGCCAGCACAGCGCAGCTCTAGGAGACTGGGACATAGCTCATCTCCTAGAAGAAAACCTCATCTGCAAATAACAGGCCACAATCCTACACAGGCCTCAGAACCCACAAAGGTTCTTAAAAACCAAATGCTAAGCATTAGAATCTAACATTAGAATCCAATGCCTTATGTTAGAATCTAACTTCAAAACAACAACAAAAAAAGAAGCTTCCCCATACGTTTTCCTGATTTTTAACTGAATTCTCTCTCCAGAGAGTTTTACTTACACTATTTTCACATAAACACACACACAAACACACATGGATGCATGAATGCACACATGTGCACATGCGTGCACGCGCGCACACACACACACACAAACACACACACACTCCAGAAAACACCATCATTAAATACTAACTGGTGTCTTTTGGGATTCCAGCAGGCCAAAATGTTCTGGTAGAGGGCAGAGCCTGTCTTGGCAATGCCAATGGAGTGTGGTACAGGGAACATTCTGATCCCACCCTCACTTATATACCACATTCCATGTGGTCAGAAAGTAGTGTAGTCAGAAATAAACCTGCATGACTCTGGCTCACCCTGCCAAAGAGGCCTCCTCAGACATTGTTTCAGCCTGTAGACTCTGAGAGGTGGAAGAGAGCCTGAGAGGGCCAGGGGCTGTCCTCCAGCTACTCCACAGGCCGAAGCCTTCTCCTGTTAAAGGGATGAGTGCCTGGCCTATTTTTAAACTCCACAGGGAAGTAGATTCTATAGTCCCCTGTATCAACTTCTGTTTAAACTAACTTCTCTACTGCTTACACAGTACAAATGGGTTGGCGCATTTCTTTTCTTTCTGTTCTTGCGGCAGAAAGCTAGTTATTAACCACCACAACATTTTGTCAGAATGCTCTTTCCTCCCATGGAAGCTGAGATAGATAAACAAAAGAATATTTGATGAAGATCTTGTGTTATACTTGGAGGCAAGTTTGAATATTTCTTTTAGAAGACAATTATAATCTCAATTATACGAATCAACCCTACCTCCCCCCTATGAAGCTACATTGCATGAATCATCGTGAATTCTGAAACAAAGAATAAGGATTTATAAAATTCCATTTGAATCTTACATTGTAGGTCCTATGTCTTTAGTCTTTAATAATCTTTATTAGCTCTTCACTGAATTCTTTCCAAAATTTCTGCTCTCTGGTTTGGCTTTAAACAGGTATGGAGCCCAGAATTGGAATGAAATCTGCTGATTTCAAGATATATAAATGGATATATATATATATATATATATTTATATATTTATGTACACTTCAACTTACCCATCCTGACCTTTGGGTTACTCCTGTGTGCTAATTTTGCCTTTTTCTTTACCCATACTACATCATACTACATCATGAGTGAATGTTAGTTAGAAATCTATTTTAAGAACTTTTCCTACTTTGTAATTTCAAATCTCATCTTTAAAGCTCTTTAGTTTACAATTCTTTCCTAAAAGTCTGATAATGTACTTTTCCATAAATACACAGACAATAAATATGAAAAGTCTTCCTAAGACATCACACTTATTATTGCGTTTCTTCTGACTCTGCCTAATTCTTTAACTTGAATAAATTTTTGATATAAACATCTTCAAAGTATAAACCTGGCTTTTGTCACCAGCCTCTTTGTAAAAATCTTTTCTTCCTTCTTTTGAGCGTGTTCTTATTTTCTCTTATTCAGGAAACATTCATTAAGTTCTCACTTACTGTCATCTGTGACTCATATCTTATGTCAAGTGTTTCAAGAATAAGCTTTATGGGTGCAAGAGCCCTGCTCAACTTGGTTCCGTTTGTGCACTGGACAATTCTGAAGCTTTCCTGATACGGGCCCCAAGGAGCCCACTCAGTGATAACCACTGAACTTCTAGACAGCTTTGCCCACTTCTACTGTGTTCCACTTCCTAGCATTCTTGTTCACTGCTGACCCCACATACATTGGCATTCTGTCCTCAGCTTTCTGTAAGACCTGGTTTCACAAGATCACCGATGGTGTCAATTGCCTCAAGCAAAAGAAGCCCTTGCCTCTTAATTTTCCTTGTTCTCTGGCAGCACTGGACATGGCTGACAACTCACTTCAATGAAGACTCACATAGAAGATGACTGAGAGTCACAAGATGGTCTAAGGTGAGTGGCAGGAAGTGATACCTCCCCTGGTGCCTTCTTTCTTTCTTTCTTTTCTGTTGTTGTTTGTTTTTGGTACCCGGAATCAAACTCAGAATCTCGTACTTACAAGGCAGGTGGCGGCACCACTGAGCTAAAATCCCTGACCCTGCCTTCTTTCTTTCTTTTGATTATTAATTTTATTGGTACATTTTAGGTATACAATATAATGAGATTCATCATTGGAGATTTGCACCTTTACATAATATGTCTTGATTCTTATTTTTTCCCCATTCCCCTGCCCTCCTGTCAACCCCTCCACCCTTCCCTATTTACAAAACCTTTGTTTCCATTTATTCCTTCTCTCATATTTATTCCATTCCCCTCTTTCCTTTCCCCTACCCCTCCCACTTCCCCTTCCCCCTTGTAACTTTTCTTCCTATTTCACATTATCTATTATACATTTTGATCCTTATTTACATTTTCAGTTTCTCACACCAAAGAAACTATTTGGTATTTACACATGCGTGTCATATTCATTTCACTTAAGAGTACCACCTCAGTGTGCATCCATTTAGCTATAAATGTCTCTAATTTCTCATTTTTTTAATGATGGAGTAGTGCTCCATTTTATTTAAAAAAAATCTTTATCCAGTCTCCAGTTGATGGGCAATTGGGCTGTTTCTGAGTTTTAGCTATTACAAACTGTGACGCTATGAACATGGGTGCACATATATCGCTGTGGTATGATTCTTTTAATTCTTTGGGGGAGATACCCAGCAGGGGAATAGCGGGGTCAAATGGGACTTCAGTCCTAGTGCTTTGAGGTATCTCCATACTGATTTCCACAGTGGTTGCACCAGTCTGCACTCCCACTTTATAATCTCTCTCGCCTTTTAAGGCCCAAGCCACGTGTAACTCATACACCTATGTGCACCTAATGTGAAGTGACAATGGAAATGCAGGCATGTGGGACACATGTTCATGAACCCACACTTACTTCAAACAAAAGAAGTGAATCCTATTTTATGTGTGTAATTTTTATTTTTCTATTTCTTTGGTTTAAAACTACTAAATCAATATATATGTAATGTAAAGTATTTTTTAAAAATCAAGATCAGTTCAGTTTCTAATATCCCTTTTAATTTTCTCAGGTCAAAATATAAGTTCATTCACACACTCATCTATCTTCACAGGTCAGTGAGCATTCAAAGTGCAAAAGAACAGTGGAGAAAGTGTAATAATACACCAACCTTATACATTAGGAATCATATTTAGCATTTTTAAAAGCAAGCAGGTGAAAGACTAACTGCAGGTTGGCAGCCTTCTGGTTTGATATTTTCTCAAATACCATTTTATGCACATCACATCTGTGTTACTTGAATGCTCAATTAGTAGCTGATGAATCTAGAATAGAGAAGTATTCAAAATGAAGTTGAGGAACAAACAACACTGTTACTCAATGAAATGTATTTGAAAGAAAGAAAACACTGATAGAATTTAATACTTATGAGGATTTCAGATTGCCCTAAAATTAAATTTGTTCATTCTTCCAATATAAGTCAAAATTAAAAAGCATATGAAAAGAAATGCATCATGCTCATAAAAAGCTGATCTTCAACCAGAAGAGAAAATGATTTCACAAAATATACAGTAATAGTTCTTTTAGAGATATTTGCAACATTTTTATCACCAATGCTAATTACAATATGGAAGTATAAGAACATTATTTTGGATTATCCTTGTTCAAAGAAAATATTTCGGAGTTAACAGTCTGGTGGGTAATTTTATTCTTTTAAAGTGACTTTTACAATAATAACAATTTTCTTAATGGTTTTGAAATACTCAGTGCCTTTAAAATGCCATATAAAATTCCAATTAGAGTTTCATACAAACTATCCCTCTAAATTTTTATGTCATCATTTTGGAACTGTTCTTCCTTTCTGTTCCACAGCTGCACTTCAGAAAAGAAATGATACTGCATGGACAGTATGAACACTGAACAGCCCAGAACATTAAGGTGATTGAGAAAATGAAATAGAGGTACCAGGAAATACTGACCTGTTAGCTTGACTTTAATACCTGACAAAATTCTGGAATTGAAAATCTTTCCTCAGAAAAATCAATTTGAAAACACCTAGAGGAGAAAAATATCATATGAAGCAGTTTAAAAATGCTTGTTAAAAAGGAGTCAAGAAAAACCAATCACAGTTCTTGATATTTGAACTTGTAGAAATGGAGGAAAGGAAGCTTACGAAATGGCAATGAACAGAAATTGTGAAATATGTTATCAAATGCAAATTTCAGCTGCTTTAATGCTACATCTTGTAAATGATGTGCTCACTTGCTGCTTGAAAAATATTTCAAAAGAAACAATCAACAATTTCAGTTACATAATACATTATTAAAATAGACAAATATTAAGGTGAAATATTTCTCTTCTAGCTCTATGTTCCAAAATTTAGTAGGAGGCTTACTCTCTATACTTTTGCCAATAAATAACATGTATTGTATATTTACATATAGTAAGTATAGAAATATTATAAATCATCTGTATTTTATTATATACAACATTAAATTGCCATATGAGCTTATTGAGCTTATTGAGCATATTTGGGAAAGCTGAGGCCTGGAAAATTTAATTCAGTCAAACCAAGAATCTGTGTTTTGAATAAGATACCTACATGATTAATGAAGTAGGGCGTCTGAAGTCTACCTATACTTTGAAAAATTCTATAGTTGGATTTTTTTCTTCCTGCTTGATTATTTAGCCATAATAGCCATTTTAATACTATGAAAAAGACACTTAAGCTAAAGATTTTAGATGCACAGACCTCTTTGGAAAACTAACTCCATGAACTCATCATTCTCATCATTAGGAGAAATTCATATGTCCTGCACTGAGATCTTCTGCCTGAAATTCCTATTAAAAATACATCTTGTCTTCTACCATCCCTGCCTTTCTCCACTTCTTACCTTCTATTCACGTGGTAGTAAACAATGACTGGAATAAGAGCCCATAGTGAGGAAGACATCAGAGTAGAATAGGAGTCAGTGAGAAGTGCGGTCTCTTCCTGGGAGAGGGAAGTGAACAGAGGAAGGCTGGAGGACCAGGCAGAGCCTGGAAAACAGGCAAAGGAGCTACAGCCCGGGGGTGAGGTGGGATGGTGGATTTCCAAGTGGGAAAGCTAAGGTCAGGAAGGAGAAGTAGGGGTAGACTAGGGAGAGGTAGAAGGCCTGAAAATAAATGAGCGATCCCACTACTTTCCAAGGCTATGAGGGGCACCAGTGAGTGGCGTCCTGATGCAGCTACTAGGATAGGTGCTGGAAAGATTGAGTTAAATCATCAGTTATAATAGCAGGAACATTCCAGAGAATGCCAGCATTGATAAAATAAGCAAGAGTTATATCAAGATATATTAAGAGGAACATAACAAACAAGAGAGCTAAAAAGAACAGCTGTTAAAATTCCTTCTCTTTGGGCTAGCCCTGAGAGATGAGGACATCATACAGCTATGCTACTTTTCATTATAAATCCTTCCACAAAATCTGATTATTTAAGTGTGCATGTTGCTTAACAATGTACAGTTTTGCTTTGCAAAAACTGTCACTGTAGTGTGGGTAAGTCATTAAAACACTGCGTAAAAATATTTTCTTAACCCAAGCATCTTAGGTATGAGCACTAAATGAATAGATGGTTCTTTGAGGACAGGGGCTCCTAAAACACCCAGAATCTGCCTCCTTGGGAGGATCTGCTTCTCCCATAAGTAAAGCTAATCTTTCTCCATCCTTCTCAAATGTCTTATGTGCACTTTAAAATGTGATTTATTGTAATCACTTTCAGTGTAATAAAATCTAAAGTATTGCCCTGGTTTTCTTATATCAAACAGACATCATTTGTTTTTATATGTGTTGCCCATTTATTTATCTATATAGCTAACTTCTATTTAATTATTTATTTGTTCCTTTATTTATGTGTGCATGTATTTATACCACGTTAAATTTCAGAAATGTTCAAAGAGAGCTATATAGTAGATTATATATCATTGGTACTAATCGAGTCTCACATTTATTATGTATTCAATGAAAATTTCCATTGCTGATATAAAAAGAAAGCTGGAAGTTCTTGTTTTCACATTGTTTGAAAAAATAAAATACTTTTAGAATGGTTGTTTGGCTGAAACAATAGACATCATATTTAATCTAAAAATATTTTATAAACTTTATTTTTGCAGGAATTGTACATAGACAATTGCAATAACATATACTTCAGTAAAGTCAGAATTTTTTACTGACAAAATGAAAAATACTGGACAGTAAATTAATGAGTACAGAATACCAACTCAGGAAAAATTTTCAAAGACCTCATAAAAGAGGCAACTCTTCATTTGAAATGCTCAAGATTAGAACTTCTCAAATAACTGAAACAGAGCAGATATTTTAAAAGTTTCACTTCCCTTTCCTTTCATCCTTATGAAAATGCCCTTCAGCATACTTTTGGGAAGGGCCCTTGCTTTTGCTATCAACATTTTTCTTAATTCAAAAGTGGATGTTGGATCAATTGAGAAAAATGAACATTTGGTGTTGCCAGTAGCCCTGCAGTTGGTGTTGCATATCATAAATATAGTTAGGTGCCTGGATCAAATGCCAATATATTATTCAGTGAACCATGCATTACTAATGTGTAAGCCAAGAAAAGGTGTGTTTGTAAATGGCGAAGGAATAAAGAACAATCTCTCCATCATTGCTTGTGCATGTGCATGTGCATGCTCTTAGGCCAAGTCAGGAAGCAGCCTAGGCTGTTCATCATCCACCGTCTCCTTTCCATGGCCTTCTTGTACTAAGCTGAGCTGTTTCTGGCTTCTGGGGCTCATTTCATTTTCTCTCTCGGAATGGAATCCAAACTTTATCTATCTGGTTATAACTCCTTATATCTTATATTAACAACCCTCCTCATTCTCCAGTCCCATCACCTGAAAACAACTTTTCCCAAGCCACCTGTCTATTCATAATAATGAATTACTTCTCTGCCTACAAGTATTATCCATTCAAAAGGTACCTGGCTCAGGAACCGAAATATGACAAAGAAGAATGGAACACATTTTTGAAATAAGCAACTACGCTTTTTCATATTTTCTTAGTATCTAACATCGCAAAACTAATAATAAAATAATAACAGTAATACCATAATCACAATAACAACATCCATCAAACTTGTACCTTAGGTCTTCTCAGACTTTGAACTCTTATGGCTTCAAGAAATAGCACATTTTGGGCCAAGGATTTACCTCAGTGGATCTGCCGCCTGCCTGGCAAGTGCAAGGTCCTGAATTTAATCCCTAATACCAAAAAAACCCCACCATGTTTTACATGTTTTTATCTTGTAAAGGGAGTGTGTGTTTGTATCTTGAAAGGATTCGTTTGTTCTGCTTCTCGTAATGCATGAGAATAAAGCAGGTTGGATCTCCTATTTATTTATGTTTCACTTGACTTGTTATGATGTTAGAAGTAACAAGTTTACCCACAGACTTCATTCTCTATTACAAACTGTCCTAAACACTGTAACTTGATTTTCCCCAAATTGTTTTTTCTTTCAACATCATAGCCATACTTTGCCTGTCATAACCAGGCATAACTATTAATTTCCATATTCTTACTAGTAATCTTCATTTGAATCAGACAAGATAGGCCAGATGAAACTGTGATTAAAAATAATTCAGTGGCTGAAAATAACAAAAGTATGTTTCTTGCTACCTGTTCATGAAAGGTCATTTGGGGGCTCTGCTCTCATATCATCCTCCTTCTTTGCAAGACCTAGAAAGGCCGGACTCTAGCAGAGATGGAGGTAGAGAGGGAAGTGAGAGAATGCAAAGCATGTGCTGGGTCTTATCAAATGGTTCAGATTTTGCATTGGGAAAAGCAAACCTAGTGATATCACCTGAATTTAATAGGGAAAAGTGTAACTCTTTCCTAGTAGGGAAAATGGAATATTATTGACCAGAAACACAGTATGCCACTACATTTCACCAGTGTTTTTCCCTTCTACCTTGTGACCATATCAGTATCATGTAGTCACCATACATGATACTCCCAAGGTGACCTTCTTTAACATAGCTGCTTCCCATCTCAGCACCATTGAACTACCTCCTGTATCAATACTGCCTCCCATCCACTCCTTGGTCCATTTCCACCTGCTGGTGGTTGGACATCCTGAATCACCCTCCCTGCCTCCCCTTTGCTTCTAGCCTTTTCTTGGGTTTACTGGTGTCTTTAGTCTCTGATCTTCAAATATTGATCTTGTCTTTGTGCAGCCCCAGAACTCTACATCTCTAGAACACTAGATCTTTCCCACTGGGCAAGGGCAAGTCAGACATGTTCAGAAGCATTTCCACATCCTGACTCCAGTCCTATTCGGTCAGTTTTCACACCCAGTACCTCACAAGAGCCTTGCCATCCAGGGACACATAATATTATTATTCCAGTTTTATAGGTAAAAAAACAGTGTTTGGAGAGGTGAAGTCTTTTGCTCAGGAATACAAAGATCCCATTTAAAACATTTTTGCCTACTTTTCACTTCTCCAGAGAGCCAAAGAAAACTAAAAAAGACAGAATATCAAAATAAAGTTTGACAGGGCCTCTGGAAGAACAATGGCATTCACTCCTTAGCGGGCGGGGATGGTGATCAAACAGTTCAAGAGATCTTAGTCTCTGATCTCAACTGTTGATCTTGCATCAAGAGTTCTAAAATTACTCCTTTGGCCTACAGAAGTGTCTTGTTCATGTGGATGAGCAGAGAGAGTTTGGCCTGGGTGAGTGAGCAGGGGTGAGCGAGTGAGTGAGCGAGTCAGCTGCATCTCCATGAGACTCTTAGAGAAAAGAATTATTTATGTGCCTCTTTTTCATAATTCTAGCCTACCTGCAATGATTCAAGAATAGCTTGTTTATAAATTAGAGATTATTTTTGTCTCTGTTCTCTTTTGCCATCTTTTATTATTTTACTGCTTTTTTTCTTATTGGATAGTTCCTCTGAATCCTTTCTTTCTTATAACTACCATGACTCTTGCCATCCCCTATATTGGACACAAGTAGAACTGGAATTTTAAAAGAGCAGAAATGTTTGTGATAAGGTATGTTAATTTAGACTACTGGAAACTCCATAAGGCATAAACTTTTTTTTTTTTAACAGTTTCTGTTTCTTTGTTTTTCTCTGAGAACGTAAGCCTAATGCCCTCCTCAGAATAGAGAAGAAAAGCTCCTTGCTACAAAGACAAGAAACAAACTCCATACCTAAAGCCAGTGTGTTGGAACAGGACTGGCCTGTTTGTGTTATTGCATGGACTTACGAGTTTAGAGTTCAACCCAAGTCTTAGAGTGGCCACCAAGTGGTGGGATCACCAACCCAACAAGTGGATAGCTAAGATTCCTGGGCTCCTTGTTACCACCTCTAACCCTTACATTTAAGCCATTAATCTTATCTTCATTTAAAGTGCTGCATGGCAAATAAAAATAAATAAATAAATAAATAAATAAATAAATTTTAAAAATGCTTCATGAGAGGAGTCCAGATGTTACTGAACTGAGCATATCATGGGGTCACGGGTTGGTTGAAGGGACCGACTAATTTATAAGTCTTCAAAAGTTAACACAACCTGGTAGAAGACAACTGTGGAAGAAATTCCCATCAATACTTTTCATGTTGATGTTTTCTATTATAAAATGATTTCTCAAAATTGTGTTCTAATTAGTGTGCAACCAAAAATGAGCTCCACACTCCATCTCGGTGATGTTGCCCTGTAGGAGGCATCAATAAATAAAG
This sequence comes from Heterocephalus glaber, assembly GCF_053883595.1. Taxonomy (NCBI): domain Eukaryota; kingdom Metazoa; phylum Chordata; class Mammalia; order Rodentia; family Bathyergidae; genus Heterocephalus; species Heterocephalus glaber. The sequence continues at coordinate 6,045,406 of NW_028258310.1, read as the reverse complement.
TAATAATTGTTTCACTGCTTGAAGAGGATGAGTTCCTATCTTTCAGTGGGATTTTTGAGTCTCAGCCTATGTTATACCTAGAATGTGCACAAGCTGATGTTTGGAAGAAATTGCATATGATTTTAGACATAACTCATTCAGAGCAGTGTAATCCACTGCTAAGAGGATTAAGAGTTACTTGAAGACTCCTGGGCCTTTTTGGGTCATGATCTTTATGAAAGGAGAAATCGTGAGAAGATTGGAGAGCTCTATACTATTCCACTGTCTGTGGTTCAGCACTGTCCTAAAACGTAAGCTCTTACATCCCACTTTGCCCCAGATGTCAAAATGAGGAGGCCTCAACTACACCTAAAATTCTGTGATTTTATACCTACCCCATCCCCACAAGAAAACCTCACCACTTTCTTCTCAAGCTTGAGTAAGCTTTCCAGAAACAATCAATATGTCCTTCCAGATAACTGAAGGGAATTCAAATACTTCAAGAACTCCACCTTGTCAGGCTGGAATGGTTCTAGCAGCTCTTCAGAAGGAAAACTGGAAGATTCATTTCTTAAATACTCTTGGAGATCTTTTTCAGGAAAATATTTTGCAGTATAGTCAACTCTCAAAGATAGCAGGGAATGGGAGTAGCACTATGTTATTATTTACCTCAAGTCTTCACTCTCAGATTCAGAGTCAGCTGTTAAAATCTGAGGAGTGAAGGCTCTGAAGCATGATGGGAAGCAATGAGGCAACTGTTCCTTTTACAGGGACCTCTATTCAGTTCTAGCGAGTGTGTTCTACACTCTCAGGGGTGGGGGTGGGGCAGAAGAAAGAATCAGGTTCATGGTAGTTGAAGCCCAGTAACTACTTTCGTACACAATTCTATATTTTAAGTTGAAAATATCAAGTATTCAGAAATATTTTCCACAATTCATTTGAGTATTAAAAATAACTCATTGTTGCCTATAAGCCAATCATAGGGAATTATACTCCTTTTTAAAAATACTTGGCTTTTTTCTTACTGATAAATGATAGGAAAGAAAAAAGCAATTCTACAAGCATGTTTTTAAAAATACAGAGAATATCAATTCAAATCCACCATGATTTGAGTAATTGGTTCAATTCAAACATAGTGGATCATAGTAATGCTAGTTATTTTCCTTTCAAAGGTTGCTGTTTATAAAATGAAAACAAATTCAGTGGGTTGCATACAGAAGCATATAGTGTGAAATCTCAATAATGAGTCATTTCAGGGAGTATTATAAATCATGCAGCTCCCATCAGGACCTCAGTGTTGGCCACCTCGTGAGGCCTTGCTAGGTGAGTCTCTGCCTTTAGGGTTTCAGTATATAATGATTGACTCGGTATCTGTATACTCGAGTGCCTCAGCATTCAGGATTTTTTTACATATTCAGTCATGATGTAACCGGAAATCTATCTGTTGTCAGCAGTTGTCACCTGTGCTGGCTGGTACCCTGACCCTGTCTCCTGATGACCTCCAGAAACCATTCACCTGCTGTGGTCCTTTCTTCAGTCAGCTTGGCCCTGTCCCAAAATGACCTTTTATGGAATATACAATCAGCAAAATCACACTATAAATAATTCATAGAAGAAACTCTGCTTTAAAAATTAAATGAATAGATTATAAACATATAGAAGAATGAGACCTAATTGAAGGCCAGGAGTTCATCATTTTTATCAACATAAACCACAAAACAATCAAACTAGCTTCTCTGTGCCTATATCCTTGCATATATAAAATGAGGCTAACAGTTATACTTACTGATCCTCTGTGATGTTGTAAGGATTAAATGAGTTAAATTTGTATAAAAGGACTTAAAACAATTCCTGGTACGTAGAATTATATGCTATTATTTAAATATAAGCCATTATATAATCATAAATATTACTTATTTCCTTCTGGTTGCAGCAATGACCATAGCACATCTTCTATGACAAACTATAAATGTTAATTTTTGCATAAATCCAGCAAATTCTATTATAAATATAATTTTTTAAACCTACTATGTTCAAATTTGAATTGAAACCCTAAAGAAATAGCTCTATTGTAGATTGTGTGTCTCTGTGTTAGTATATATGTTATAGTTATTTTTATTGAATTTCACTTGTGTGGCAAAATCTTTAAGATGCTCTCCATGTAATAATTTGCCTGATATTCACAAGTTTATTAGATATTGTTTTCATAATTTTTCAGCTCTCTGCATGGAGGTAAAGGCTAGTTCCCTAACTTGCTCAATATCACAGAGCTTGAAAGTGGTAAATGGAGGATCAAAGAGAGGCCACTGGACTCCAGCAACTGCGTTTAATCTCTGTGCTATTTCCTGATATGGACAGAAAGTTCTGCATTGCAATTCCTGAGCTAACAGCTATCATTTTCCAATGATAGGCAAGATAGTATTAAATTCTTGCTATCTGTAATTCAAAAGGGTCACTCAAATTTGGATTCTTTTTACCAGAGGCACAATTTTGTTCAATGAGTAACCTTTTATATATGTCTATCTCCCTAATTATACTTTAACCCATAGGTTAACTCAACAGTCCAAAATAGATTATGATATGTAGAAGGCCCTCCATAAATATTTGGACCTATGTGATTCAGTTCCACTGTTTGTAAATGTTACAAAATTCAGTTGGACTCAGGTGATTTTTCCACTTCGGATTTAGGACTTGCTGCCCCTACTGGTATGTCTCCCTATGTCATAAATTTGATCAAGTCTACACTGAGTTAGCTGGAGTATCATACCAGCTTTATCTTCACTTTTCTGTGAGCTATCTGCCTTTATCTTACTTTTGAAAAAGTTATCACTCAGCTTTTGGTGTGGATATAGGGCTCTCCAGACAATATTAGCTCAAGAGTTGAAATTCTCAGATGTAGGGCATTAAGACCTTCTAAGAAGCCTTATGGAAAGTAATTCAGGCCAGACCATGGGTCTCAGGCCAATTTCCTTGCAGGAATACAGTGTGGCCAAATTACTATATTTAAACTAAATCCCCAAAGACAGCTAGGTCTAGACACGCAGCTTTCATTATATCTGACAATAGCAGGTGTGTAGCTGTGAATACCTCAAGATTCATACTAGATGGTCCAAATTCGAATTCTACCATTTCCTAAACTCTGTAAACTTGAATAGTCCACTATCCTTTCTGAGCACTGATATCCTCAGATGCAAAATAAGGGTAAGTGTGCCAGCCTTCTCCATTTGCTTTGCATGTGTACATTGTTACTACTTTTTCAGTTCCCAGAAACACTTTAGCAGCTGAGTACATATACCTCTTAAAAGGCATGCAGTACTTTGTAAGGAAGGAATGAAGAACTGTGGTCACAATTCTGGAAAGCAAGTTCTTTCTTTCCTCTTTTCTTTATTTTTCTTCTCTTTTTGAGACATTACTCAGTATATGGGACACTCAGAAACTTTACAGAGGAATGGATCATGGAAAACACTCGCCCCAAATCATGGACCACAGCAAAATGATGATCAGGACCTGATAAATAAAAACAATCGGTAGCAGGAGTAAGCACTGAGAGTCTCCCCACAGCCTCAAAGATAAGGCAGCGCTGAACCCACAAAGGCTAAGCTTTCTGCAGTGCCCTACATGTCGGAGTCTTGGGGCAGCATTTCCTCCCACTCATCACTGTTTCAGACTGCTAGCCCCAGACTCTTCTTCAGCTATAAACCTGCCAGTGTCCCTTTACAGACAGTGGAAAATTCATGTCTCATCTTATCAGTAATGCACATGTATTTATTGAACCATAGGAGAAGATTTTAGATATAAAACAATTTCTTCCTCTGCAACAGATTGTTTCTTTATGCTCTTCTGACTCACTGTGGGAAGAGCCATTTCCTTCTGACTCACTGTAATTATGGAGTTCCCTTTGCTTGTCTTAGTTGTGATGGCAAATACCCCTGAGAAAAAGAACCCCACAAGTATAAGATATCACCAAATTATTAAGCACTAATAATTGATTGTTAAAAATGTAACTGCTCCAGGCGATTAATTAGGACAATACTTTCTTCACATTTTCAACCTAAAACACTGTTCTAATTCAGAGGTCAGCAAATTTTTCTTGTAAAGGGCTTTGCAGGCCTGGTAGTTTAAGTTTTTACTACTCAGTTCTGTTACAGCCTGAAAGCAGCTATAAGGAATGCATACACAAACAGATGAATGAGTCTGCATCCCAATAAAGTTTTATTAATGGACACTGAAATTAAATTTCATATACTTTTTATGTGTTATGAAATATTTTTTCTCCAACCATTTAAAAATGCAAAATCTTCCATAGCTCACAAGCTGTATAAAAACAGGCTGGCTGGTTTTAACTTATAGACCATTGTTCCCTTTTCCTTCTTCCATGCATCTGTAAGTTCAAAAACAGCCAGCATATTATCTTCATATAACTGGATGATTATTATTAGATGCCCCTAATACCAGTAGTTCATGTGAATGCTCAGCATCTCAGGATTGCAGGATCACAAGAATTTTTAAACCAGTATGAAGGAGAAAGGAAGAAGAATAGGGTAGTGAATAACTGAAATGTCATGACCTCAAGAGTGGCTAGAATTGAACTGTACTCTTAAAACATTTCTTGATAAGCTATTTGGGTTATTTTTTACTTTTAAAATTTGGGTCAAAATTGAACATGGATTGCTCAGCAGTGCTTCAAGAGGCTGATGGGGCTTTGCTGTGATTAGCATCAAAACTGAAAAAAATGGGATATGAGCCATGATTGTTAATGGAAGCAACTACTTCATTCTTCTTATTGTTCCACATGGCAAACAAGGAGAAAATGAATCCAAATAAAAAGAAAAAGATCTCATGCTTTATATGCACGTTGATACTATCCTAAAATAATACATCTTTCTGAACCTACAAAACACCTTGAGATGAAGGATTTCTTTCTGCTTGGTCCCAGTTGACAACTTTAACCACACCAAATGCTGCTGATAATTTGTGCCGAGTTTCTCTGGTGTCCAGGGAGAGACAGGCTCAGTGCCAGTTCGGAAAGTTTCCTACTTGTTACTGTCATAATCACCATGGACACATTCTTTCCAAATGAATAGTGAGATCCCTAGAAGAGCTAATAAGATATAAACCAAATCGTTTTGCTTTCATATCTACACACTTTTTAAAAAGCACATTGCAACAAGAAGAAAGTATTAATACAAATGGTTGGCTATCCACAAGTTTCAAGGCCTCAAGAACTTGATCAATATCAAAGAGATATAAACTTGAGACTATTTTCATTCCACTGGGGAAAATCTTAGAATCACTAGGTTGGAATAACCTTTGGGTATCATCCAGGACTTTTAACACTTATCAAAACAATGCTCAGGTCCTTTCAGATGGAAGTACACCAAAATTATCCTCCCAACACATCAAATCTCCTGTCCCAGTACTCATGGACCTTCCATACCAGATATTATCTTGGGTCTAATTTATATTTTGCGAGGCAGTTTATCTGCTGGGCCCACCTTTTGGAAAGTTTATTATCATGCCAGTTTACCATACCAATAGCTGAAAAAAGAACTTTGAAAATTTTGATGCATTTGTAGAAATCATGACGGGCTCCCTTCCTCCCACTCTAGTGATTAACAATAGCATGTAGGAAAGACAAGTTATGAAGATGACTCATAAAGAGCCGATCAAAAAGACTTGTCTTGGAACACTCCTCTAGGCCACAGATTGAAGGGAAAATACATTTCATATTTGATGTCTTTCAAAAGCAGTGCTTTGGTATTGCAGTTTCTTGTTTAGCACAATTTAGATTCGTGTTCTACCACCTCAAACAGTGAGTTCAATGTTCCGCTTCCCTAAACCAAATACTTCTATTTCATCTCTGCAAATAAACAGTCCCTTCAAAAGCACACTTACCCGCAGTTTTTCAGCTACCTCTCAAAAAAGTGATCTGCTTGCTCTAAATATCCATTCTCATGGTTCTTAGTTTACTTACTAGAGTGAGTAGATGCCTACTAGAGTAGGTAGAGTAGGTCACCTCTTTCATGATATAATGTGAAATATGTATTTAATGAATCTTCTATATGCCTAATATAACTAAGCTATCTGTACATTATTTTTATGTCTTAAATTGAAACAGTGTAGTTCAGAGATGGAATATAACAATTTTGTGTTCCTCTGTTGCTCATTCATCCTCAGGACTGATCCTATGAATTGCCAATTCATGTGCTAACTTTCAAAATATCTATCTATATTTCCCTACAACAAAATGTGCCAGTTTGAATTCTATTCCCAAGAATTGTTTTGTCAACAATTGAGGAAAGAGGAATAAGAAGTATAAAGATGTTAGTGGGCATTAATGGCAACCTATCACTTTCTCTGGAATACTTTAATTGAATAATTTAATTAAATGGAAGAGATTCATGATATCAGGAATGAATCTATATTAGAGCTAGAATTTCAGTCCAAAGAGGGAAATATTTTTCAACCTGCAAGCTTCATCAAGGCTCCCACATATATGTACCAAAGTAACCCATCCCCTACCAAAGCTGGCCTAAAGTAGCCCAGCTGAGAAAAGTACTTAATACATTACCTTGACAGAAATAGTAAATGAAAAATGTTCACGACAAATAGTATAGGTAGCAAAACTTTTAAGGTTATGATTATAAGGGCCCTTAATATAATAGTCATAAGTAATGGGAAATTTCTAATCCATATGGAATTTATTTAAAGGATACTATGTCTGAATTCCATCACATCAATCAACAGCTTAATTAAGAGCATAATTAAGAAATTTGTGAATTTCAACCCACTTATGCTTCAAATAGCAAATTTAATTTTAAACAATTTTCTTATATTGGGCCAGGGATTTAGTTCAGTGGTTACTCGGCCTGTCTCGAAAGCACAAGGACCCGAGTTTGATCCCCAGTACCAAAAAAAAAAAAAAGCATTATATTAACAGCTCCATCTTAATTAAGTTGTTAGTTGCAATGAGAAAGGGATAAAAACTGTTTGCATTTTAAGTAGCTCAATATTTCACTCAGGCTTAGCAAACATGTTTCTGCTTATGGTCTTTAATAAAGGCATAAGCAAATGTTTCTTAAATGTGTGCTGTATCTAAAAAACCAGTGGACAATGACCAAATGAAGGAAAAGCACTTGGCAAATTCATAAATCAGTCTCCAATGTATATTCCTGTGGTTAAAAGAATAAATTATTTTCAGGTTAAGTAAAATCATTTGCCTGTATTACAGATATTTCAGAATATTAACTGTACTTGGGTCACTTCTATTAAATTCCTACAATCATTAAAAATTTTAATGGAGGAAGAGTATTTTTATTGTTAAATAAATAAATGATTAGCCCTAAAAATAGACATTTAAATTAACCACAATTCATAAATGTATTTAGTTTTCCCTTAGATGCAAAAAATAAGAGTTCTTTCTTTCTCATGGCATAAACATGAGTTTATGTAAATCTCAGCTTTAAGGAAAGATTTAGAAATATATCATCAAAAAAATTGATACCATGACCATTAATATATTCCATAAATGTATCTACAATTTTTGAGGGGGTGGGCTACTGGAGATCGAACTTGGGACCTTGCTCTTGCAAGGCAGGCGGCAGAACGACTGAGCTTAATCCCTAGCCTGTATTTACAATATTTAAAGAGGATTTCTCACATTTTTAAGTATATTCACTAACTGTTCTGATTAGAGAAACTGTGCCAGAATTTACTATTTATTACCCATATCTTATGTATTTTCACACATCTAGTTACAAAACAATTATTTTATAATCACTTTATAGCTAAAGATACTAAAACTGAAAGGACATATAAGTCTCCCTTTCTCCATAAGAAGGCAAAAAATTTTATAGAGCAAAGAAAAAAATTTGTGTCTTCTGCATTGCAATGAAATCTTGCTATCTACCAGAAAACAGATTGCTAGGGTACTTATATCCATTACAGCCCATTTATTGTCAGTGATGTATTTAGAGATCAACAAATGGGCTCATGGAAAAAGAGCTCAAATTTTAACAGGCCACCTCGCTTTGTGGCCACCTAGCTCCTTGGCCACCCTCGGGGGCCAGTGGGCCTACTGGGGGGCCAGAGACCAGAACTGACAACCAACTGGCAATCAGACACCTTCAAGGACCCTAAAGCACAGGTATAGTGAGATAAGGAGGTCTCTTATTCAGGTTTAGCTCACCTTGACAGGGACCCAGACTCTTACAGAAGTTTCTGAAGCAGTTTGTACTATTACTGTCAATTGCTTAACAAGATTGGAGTGACTGGGTACACAATTAAACACAAAAAATACATGTTCTTTTAGCAGTAATGAATAAATCTTTAGGTTTTTAAAGTAGAAAGAGAAAAAGTTCCTTTCACATAAAGTACCAGAGATTTATACATAGCAGGAAGGCAAAATTATCATTTGGAAAAGGGCGAGGTCATTTCCAGACTTTTTCCATTTCACAAGAGGGGAAGGGCTTTTCTGTCTCCAAAAGCGTGCTTGCAAGAGGCTCTCACCAGGGTTTTCATTTTAAAAGGCCCAGAAAGGCAGGGTAGTGGCTCCTTTTCCCTCTTGTGTAAAATCTGAGAAGCCTGAGATGGTGGGGTGCAGATAGAGTGTGTCATTCTCAACACTGGGCCTGCTGGATTTGGGTTAGAGAATGAAGCAGCAGTTCCTCAGGGGATTTTCCACTTCGGCTGCCTGACTGCACACTTGCAATGTGGTGACTTACTCAGGGCCTGATTGTCCTTTTGTCCATCTGTCATCATTGGCACACACACTTAATTATAGAAAACCACAAAGATGTGCTCATGCTTGTGTGAATTAACACTCAGCTGAGGTGGAGCACATGATGTCAGAGAAGGTCCGAGAAGGGTGCTGAGGGGGAGTGGAGGGCCCAGAAGCAATGTTGCCTCAGTACAGCCTATAGTCAGAAGCGCTCTGGGGAGAGGGAGCAAGTGTTCAGGTGTGAATGGGAAGTGGGAATTCTATAACACTTCATTTATGGACTTCACAGCCTGGAAGTGAAGATGTGAGAGTGTTATTCACAGGAGTCTCATAAAGTTTTCTTCAAGACTACAGTATTGCATTCCCAGAACATAGTTCACCTAAATGTCTTTGGGAAGGGTTAAAGTGTTAGAATAAATAATATTAATTCCTTTGTACTTGTATATGATATATACATGTGTATGATCTCATATAATTTCCAAACATTTGGAGACACAAAGAAAAACACCATAAATTCAAATAATAGAAATGCAATATATTACCATTTAACTTATTTTGTATATATTGATTATTCAAATTATCTTATCTTAAAATTGCTGAGGACACTCAGCCTCCATCAGCAGTTCCTTTCCCTCTATAGCCAACCTAGATTTTCCTGACTAATGACCAATTGGCAACTTCAAATTTCCTCAACCACCTTGCACATTTCAGCATTTTCTATTGCCTTTGTTTTTGTTTTGAGACAAGATCTTGCTATGTTGTCCAGGCCAGCCTAAAACTCTTGGGTTTGAGTGATCCTCCTACCTCAGCCTCTCTAGTAGCTGGGACTGCAAGTGTGTACCACTGAACCCAGCTTCTACATGAGTTGATTTTTCTTTTCTTTTTAAATTAGATTCACAATCTGCATCCCAAAATATATCATTTTATCAAATCATCTTGGCAATCCAATCCAAAGTGCTACAGCCTAACACCAGCAGAGGCATAGAGTGAGCAGATTCCTCCCTAGTGGTAATCACAGGCCCACACTCAGTTTGGTGAAAGGTTCAAGTGCCTTTCCACAGGAGGAGAGAAAACATCAGCTCTCTTGTCCCACCACTGAACATTGCTCAATCATGGGGGAAAAACGAAAATAATGCAGAGGAAAACTCTAGGTTTTATTGAATATTTCCACTAAAGAGACAGAATAAATCTACAAATAACAAGGACTCTCCAGCAGTAACTAGGTAATTTTCTGCTAAGAGGAAGGATGGAAAACAGAAACCATTCTATTCTGACTTCAGAACTGAAAATTTAAGAAAATTGTATTTACTTTACAAGCCTCAGGCTTATGACTATTAATTAGTAGACTGATTTTTAATTTTATCATAATATGTTTCAAAAGTTAATATTCAGAAACTCTAGATATATATAATGATACTAAAATTGCTGAGTTGCTCATAAAGGAGGAATTTTGTTGGGTAAATGTAAACCAGATTGCATTAAAACCTCTTATGCCCTTAAACTCAAATTTAGAGATATATTTTAATTCATACACTTGTAAAAGTCCCCATCTGATATTATCATAATAATCTTGTCTGCATTGTTTACTTCCAAATAAATAAAAAGATGAAGGGATATGATTTCCAGACAAAACAAAAAGGCTAAGTAGAATCTCCCATGACAAATAGTATTCGTAATAGCAAAGATGCTAGCTAAGAAATGCTTATTTTAAATCTAACATGAAGATTTATGACATACAGATAGAACATGAATTCTTTTGTCATAGGAGAAATGCAAGTTCTCTACAAAAGCACTTAATTCAGATAAAATGAAATGTTTCTGGTTGTTCCCAGTCATATGAAAATAAACATAAAATAATTTTTCTTTAATAAAAAATGATTTTGAACTTCACTAACAACTTTTTTTTTTCAGTACCAGGGATTAAACTGAGGACCTTGCACTTGCCAGGCAGGTGTGACACCCCTGAGCTAAATCCTCCACCCACTAACAACTTTTATAAACAGAAATAAAGGAAATTATTTTCATTTTAATAATTTCCATTAGTTATCATTATGCTATCTGTCAAATCCCCAAACAAAAACTAGAAAGAGAAGATTTTAATAAATTGGGATTACTTTTGTGTATTGAGGGAGGGCATGTATCAAAATGAAGAGAGAAGAAAATATATCCACACAGATGGAACAGGGCCATGTCTCATTTACTGACAGGCCCTGTCCTTTGTGGGACATCCCATGTCCTCCCAAAGTGCTGAGGCAAAAGGAAACTATATGTTATCAATGGCACTCTCAGAGATATTCCTCCACACCAATATTATTCTACATATTTCCATATTCTAAGCAATTGACTATGGTTAAGCTAAGCTATAGGTGAATTTTTTCAAGCAGTCCAGGTGAGGACCAGCTCAATTTCCAAGTTGAACTGACAATCACAGGTTCATATAGAAAGCTCTGAATTGCTACAGTGTTATAAACAAAGGTTCTATGTTCTTCAGCATAGTTCTCCATATACCTAGGCAGGGGATTCCTTAAAGGCAAACTGAGCAATAGATCTTGTCCTGTATCCAAAAGATCCTATTTCTACCCATTAAGGAAAACTGAGCAATTGTCTTTTCCATATAAGGACTCTGTTTTCACCCACTCTTCCAGATTTCCTGCTGAATGTGCTTCTGGTACACTCCCCACTTCCATAATGCATAATTATTATAACTGATTTTTAAAAATGGTAAATAACACTGCCAGAAGATACCCAAACTCCAGTAATAGAAAATAAAATAGAGCCTGAATAACTGTATGTAAAGGAGATTTACTCACATTTAGGCAGAATCATGTTTTCTTCTACACTCTCATCTCTTATAAAGATTTCAATTAAAAGATCCCAGCCTAATAAAACCATACTTTTAAAATGTATCATCATTCATTCTCCATCGTCCACCATCATGGGGTCGCATCAATAAATGCAATGGTATCTCAGACCTTCATAAACCTCTCTGCACTCCGGGAGAAGGATGGCAACAGAGAAAGAACCCTGCCCTGTCTTTTACTACAAATTTGTCAGCTAAGATGTGGATGATCTGCCCTCTAAGATTAGAGCAGAGCAGTCTTCTTGAAATCCCTCCTCACTATTATTCCGGGGTAGATTTGGGGCTGACTTCCTCCCGTCTGTGTCTCATTTTCATCTGCTCCCTCGGCTTAGCGGGTCACGTCTTCCAGTGATGCTCTGGAAGCAAATGGCTTGCATGTTTAACAACACTTATATTTTATCCTCCCATTTGCTTAATATTTTGGTTCTCTATTGAAATTTACACAGGAAATAATATTTTTTCTTAATTTTAAAGAAATCCTCCATTTCTCTAGCTTACAGAGTTAATTTTATTTTAAATTCTTTGTATGTGATATGCTCTTCCATTTAGAACCTCTGAGAATGTTCCCATCATGCCCAGTTCTGATTTTCACAAAGAGGTGTCATATACAAGCCTGCTTTCATTCAGTATTTGGGGTTCCTGTGGGCCATCTCAATCTAGAAATGCATGAACTTTAGTCCTAGGGAAAATGTCTTTAATTATTTCCTTGAGAATTTCTTTTTTATTTTTTGGTTTGTTTATTTGTTTGGTTTTGTTGTTGTTTTTGGTACTGGGTATCGGACTCGGGACCTTGTGATTGTGAGGCAGGCGGTATCACCACTGAGCTAAATCCCCCGTCCTCTTTGATAATTTCTTATCCTCCATTTTCTCTGTCCTTGTTCTTTTTAAACTTGTATTATTGTATATTAGATTTTCTGGACTGTTTTCCAAGATTCTTATCCCCTCTGATCTATTTTCTACCTTTTTGATCTATTTCTTTCTTTTTTATCCTGGGTGTACATTTTTGTTCTCCGCTTATGGACACAGTATCTCAAACTCTCTGGAATATTCATAATAAGCCTTGGAAGATTTTCTCTGCTATAATCATTTCTTTTTCTGCTATTTTTTTTTCCTTGTGTGTTCTAGTTTTTATCTTTCCTCTTGGAAGACTTTCCTTGTTGGAAGCACTGAACATGTGTGTGAGCCTCGTTAACTTGGAACTTCACTGTAGTGTGATGTAGGTGGGTTGCTTGTTGGATGTTAGTAACTATAGATCTTTTCTTTTCTGTTAAGTAGCTCAGCCTCCCAAAAGTAGAATCATTCTGTGTTCCACATAAATGACATTAGCCTGTTGGGGAATCTAAACATTCAGAATCCAACAAGCAGAATTTAACCTGAGCCTGATGTCAACATGTGAACAAAATCTTCCTTTGGAGTCTGGTGGTCTGAATATTCATCTCTTCAGCTTCCTGGCTTCCACATTATGCTGTAGAACCCATTTGAAAATCGCTTTCCTAACTTACTAAGTATGAGGGTTTTTTTCCTTCTCATTGGTCTGATAGCCATTGACTCATCGCTTAGCTCTGATAGGACAAATGATACTATTTCAAATATTATTTCTATATAGAACTGAAAAGCTAAGTCTCACTAAGTCATACAGAGTCTTTAAAGCAGCCTGCTCCCTTACTTAACTGGGAACCCTGACAATTAACTTATTGCTCAATATGTTGTCCCTTTTGTGGTTCCAATGTCCATGAAGTGGAGCCAGGAAATCAAAATTAAACCAGTGCTTATAAACAGTTAGCACATAGGCTCATGGTAAATGTTTAAAATATCAACAAGCTAAATTTTCACTTGCTTTGAGTGCTGTTAATTAATAATGAACATCTTTCCTTAAAGAAATTAGCCCGGGGTGATGGGGCGGGATTTAGCTCAGTGGTTCCACTGCCTGCCTTGCAAGCGCAAGGTCCCAAGTTCGATCCCTGGTACCAAAAAAAAAAAAAAGAAAAAAGAAAAGAAAAGAAAAAGAAATTAGCCAAGGGAAACAGGATGAAATATAAAAGTGCTGGTGACAGTTATTTGAATCCCCCTAAAAGCTGAGATATTTAAATACTAGTTTTCACACCAAAGCTCATTTTCCTTATGGTTTGTCCTTCATTTTTTTTATTTACTGTGATTTCTCTCTTCCATTTGGCATTTATCTTTGTGTTATTTTTAATTTTTCTTTTGTCCATGACTTTTCTACTCGTTTTCAATAAGTTTTTGCTTCCATTTACATCCTAAACTCAAGATCAAAAATATCTTCTAGCCAACTGAACTTCACAGTTACCAGTAACTCAACCAATAAATGATATTTCAAGTAGATTCTGTGTGTGTAATGTTAGAATGGATAAACTAAGGAAATAAAGCATGAAAAATACATAAAGTAACTTTCATGAATATTCTATGGTTGCTATATTTTCCATGCAAAACACTGATGTTAAATGTACATGAAATATAACATAAAACTGTGGAATATGTATCTTTAAACGTTCTCCATCTGGTGCTTTGCCCTGACATTGACATTGTTAGGAATGATTAGCATTCCATGACATCCAAGTTCCCAGTATCAGTGGGTTGTCTGTGAGCTCATTTGGCTGAATAGAATGTCATTCTAATCCTGTTAATATCCTTAACAGATAACATGCTGGATAGATTTGGGTTTGAACTTCGGGTCCTTTGTCTGCTAAATTTCCATTTTAAATGTAATCAGAACAGACATACTTTTAATACTGAAAGCAGCTCGGTACCAGTAGCTGACATTTATTGAACATTCACCACAAGTCATGCGGAATGCAAAGAACATGTATTATCATATTTCTTCCCTTCAAATCTCTGTGAGCTACCTGTGATTACTCTGCATATTTTTCAAGTAGGAAAACTGGGTTTCAGATTAATAACGTGCCCAAGGTCACATAGCTGGAAAACTGTGGAATCTACATTTCATGGTTCTGGTGTATATGTTCTTAACTATGATGATTTATTGTCACCAATACTGGATAAAATATAATTTAAAAAATTAATCCATTAGAGACTCAAGGTAATAGTTGTCTTAGTTTCTCAGTAGTATTTTGTTAAGAAAAGATAATAAAAGGTAAGAAATAAGTCATCCAGTGTTATAAATCCTCAATCATTATTATACCACAAAACTAAGTAGAGATTCAAATCACTGTTCTGATTCAGAATGTGTTAGTTATATATTGTTGCATAACAAATTATCCCAAAACTTAGTGACCTAAAACAAAAATAATCATCTTTTCTCACAATTCCTGTGAGTCAGAAATTCAGGAGTGACTTGGCTGGGTGGTTGGATTCTGGGTCTCTAGTGAATTGCAGTCCAATGTTAGTCAAGATAGAGGTCATCTGAAGCTTAACTAGGACTGTGCTTCTGGACAGCTCAGTCTCATGGTTGGAAATGTGGATGCCAGCCATAGGCAGGAGTCCTCAGCTCCTCTCTACAAGAAATTCTCCACACAGCTGCTTGAGGGTCACCAAGACATGGCTTCCCCTAACATGAGTAAGGCACGAGATGGAAGTAGAAGCTGCAAGGCTCTCGTGGCCTGTTTTCAAATGTCACTTGCACCATATTCACTTAGTCGTGCAAGTTAGCTATAGCTTGTTATAGGTAGAGATGCTGCAAGGGTGAGGATACCAAGAGACAAGAACTGTTGTGTACCAATCTTGAGTCTAGTTACCTAAAAGGAAAAGGTTTTTCATTTGATAACTACTTGGAAAGCCACAGTGTGTAGGAGATGAGATCCTTTATTTGTTTTTTTAGGTCATGAGAGTAGTAGAACAGCTTTCCAAAGAGAGGTGGGGTTCACTATTACTAGGCCCATTGGCTGCTGCATGGAACATGCTAGCTCAGGGTGAGAGCAATATTATTCCAGAAAGTAGAAGGGATTGAGAAGGAAGGAGAATGGAAAGATGAAGTAGCCACAAAGAGTTCTGATGTATTTAATGGAGACTTCTATCAAATCTGGAAATTTTGGTGGATGGTTATCATTTTCCCATATTCCCACCAAACCTTTATTAATAGCTACAATAAACAGACCATACTGTAGGATTGGATTTGTTCTTTGATATGCAAAAATAGTGAATTATGCTTTAGACTGAACATAGGCTGAACATAGGGCAAGTTGTCCCAGTTCATTGTGGATGGGGAATGAAGGGAAACAAAAGGAAGGGTGGGGACATGACAACCTCTGGCCAACCTCACCCCACTCCAGCCACCATGGGAAAGAAGGGAGAGTGAAGCACTGCTGCTCTGAATGCTACTTATTCTCAAGCTCCTCAAATTACCTGACTTCCTCTAAATTGAGAAGATGGGATGAAACATCTTATCTGGGGGAAAAAATTATCTGCATGAGTCACTGTACTTCTAAATAAAAAGAAAAAATTTATTTCCCCAAAATTTAAGGACAATATTATTTAAATTATCAATTGACTTTATATTATATTTTACTATCATCTAATGGTCTTTATAGGAGGATGTTTTCTTCCTAAGACATTAGTTGATTCTTTGAACAGATATTCTTCAGGTTCACTTGTGTATTTTTACAGTTACCATTTGAATATAAATCAAGACTCAGCCTGTCAGCCTAAAAAAGAGGTTTTTAAACTTAGTAAATTTGTTTAACAAGCCTGATTACATTATACAGTTAATTGTCTCAACTATACTTTTAATAGGTTGCCTCCATCAAAACTAAAAAGAGGTCTAAAGAAACTAGATTGTCCCAGAACATCACAACATATGTGTGGCATGCCCTGGCCCTGGTATGATCCTAAGCATTCCGTAGCTCTTGCCTTCACACAAAAATTAGGGCATGTGGACTCATTAACTACAAAATCCCAGCATAACATACATGCACAGAACAGTTCCCAAAACCCTGCATGTGGACTTTGCTACCATTAAACAAAAAAGAAAGAAATTCAAGCATCTGGAAACTGAGGGGACATTTCTAGGTTCAATATCTATGAAATATACCTCTAGGCTGATGAAAAATATGGACTTTCACAAAATGCTTAAAATTTCAACTCAAAGAACAATCTAGGGCCAAGGATGTAGCTCAGTGGCACTGTGCCTGCCTCGCAAGTGCAAGGTCCTGAGTTCGATCCCCAGTACCACCCCAAAAAAGGAAAAAGAGCAATCTAATAGCAACTAAATTGCCCTTCTTTTCTCCTAATCCCAACATTCTCATCTAAAGATGGTAGGAACACAGCAAAAAGACACAAATGGGAGAGCCTCACCCCTGTCATCAATACATAATCATAAGATAGTAAATGGAATAACACTGCCATGACAAAAGGAGAAACAAAAGCAAAAAGCCAAGTGGACTTGACAATATTTTGATGAGTGGACATAAATGTTGAAAATTCAATAAATACACCACTGCTCCCAGAACAGAGGAGGAGGCTTCCGGGCCACCATGCCACTGATCTTAGCACAGAGGAGGAAGGCTCAGGGCTGCTGTACCACCAATTCCAATGCAGAGGAAGTGAGCCACACAAGCACCAGCACCACACCCTGTGCCCCCCCAACCCAATGAAATGAGAAGACACACAAACAAGTCTCAAAACCAGACTTCCAGATCACCTACAGCAACCACAAAGAAAGGAGATGGAATAATATGATACTCAACCACCTGGATTCCCTGAACTAGCAACAAAAGAGGATCTGGAAAAAATTAAATCAGAAATAATTTCTCAGATAACAGTAGAGATTATGCTCAAAGGGCAAGATATGATTAATAAATCTAAAGAGGACCTGAGGAACATGATGGAATCTCAACATAGGAAACAAATTGAATCCATTAAACAGATGCAAACAGATTTCCAGGAGATCCAAAACACCATTAAAAGTCTACAGAGCAGAATGAGCCAATGTGAGGTCAGAATTTCAGATATAGAAGATAAAATTGCAATTAGTGACCAGGAAAAGAAAAATTGCTTTAAAAATTGTAAGGAACCATGAGAAATCAATCCAGCAGCTGCTAGATGATGCAAAGAATAACATAAGACTGATTGGAGTCAATGAAGAAACAAGAAAGAGTGCAGATGACATAAAAAAACTGTTCACAGAAGTGATGGCAGAAAACATCCCAAGCAGGGGGAAAGAACTTGACAAAGAGATGTGAGGCCTATAGGACTCCAACTAACCTTGTAGATAAAAAAAAAAAAAAAAAAAAAAACTACACATAGGCATTTAATAGTTAAGATTCCAGAAACTCAACAGAAGAACAAAGTTCTACAAGCAGTTAGATAAAGAAACAAATCACATACAAAGGAAAGCCCATCAGGGCCAGGGATTAGCTCAGTGGTTCCACTATCTGTCTCACAAGCACAAGGTCCTGAGTTCAATCCCCAGTACCAAAAAAAAAAAAAAAAAACCCAAAGGAAAGCCTATCAGAATCACAGCAGACATCTCAATGCAAACCCTCAAGGCAAGAAGAGCTTGGAGTGATGTATTTCAAGCCCTAAAGGAAAACAGCCTCCAACCCAGATTGATGTACCCAGCAAAACTATCTTTCAGAATTGATGGAGAAATAAGATACTTTCATGACAAAGAGCACCTTAGGAACTTCGTAAATACCAAATCAGCACTCCAAAAAATTTTAGAGAATACCCTAGAAAAAGACAATGAGGATCACAACCCCAGCAAGCACAGCAGAATGAACTCATAGGGAGCAATAAGAAATAAAATAAAAAGGGGGAGAAGCCAACAAAAAGAAAAAGTCATGACAATGATAAGTCAATACATATCAGTTATAACTATCAATGTTTATGACCTCAATTCACCAATCAAAAGAAATAGACTGGCAGAATGAGTCAAGAAGCAAGAGCCAACAATATGCTGCATATAAGAAACACACTTAATTCAAAATGAAACTCATAGACTGAAAGTTAAAGGGTGGAAAACAATACTCCATGCAATAGGAACCTGAAAAAAAGCAGGAGTACCAATCCTCCTTGCAGATCAAGTCGATTGCAAAACAATACTGATTAAGAGAGACAAAAAAGGACACTACATCCTTGCAAAGAGAACAATCCAACAGGAAAAGATGACAATAATAAATATATATGCCCCAAACACTAGTGTGCCCAACTATATAAAATATTAACGGACATGAAAAGTCAAATATCCACTAATACAATAGTAGTGGGGACCTCAACACCCCACTGTCACAAATAGATAGATCAACTAGACTAAAAAGAAGTAATGAAATACTAGAACTCAATCAAACCCTTAAACAAATGAACTTAACAGATGTTCACAGAGTCTTCCACCCCACAAAATCAGAATACACATTCTTCTCAGCTGCACATGGGTCATTCTCCAAAATAGAAAACATACTTGCTCATAGGTCATGTTTAAGCAAGTGCAAAGGAATTGAAATTATCCCCTGTATACTATCAGACCATAGTGTGATGAAATGGGAGATCAATAGAAAAAGAAACTGCAAAAATTTCATAAACACATGGAAATTGAACAACAAACTTCTGAATAACCAATGGGTCACAGAGGGAATTAAAGAAGAAATCAGACCATTCCTACAGTTAAATGACAATGATAATACAACATATCAGAATCTATGGGACACACTGAAAGCAGTCTTATGAGGGAAATTCATAGCAGTGAATGCTCATATGAAGAAAACAGAGCAAGCCCAATTAAACAACTTGATGCTGAACCTCAAGCTTCTAGAAAAAGAAGAGCAGGACAAACTCAAATCTCATACAAGGGAGGAAATTATAAAGATCAGAGGAGAAATCAATGCAATGGAGTTTAAGAGAATGATACAAAAAATCAATGAAGCCAAGAGTTGGTTCTTTGAAAGAATCAACAAAATTGACAAACCCTTAGCCAACCTTATCAGAAAAAGGAAAGAAAAGGCCCAAACCCATGCAATTAAGAATGAAAAGGGTGAAATTACAACTGACCCAGCAGAAATCCAGAGGATCATCAATACCTACTGCCAGAACCTATACGTCAATAAGATGGAAAACACAGAAGAAATGGACAGATTCCTAGATAATGTATGAAGTAACAAAGTTGAATGAAGAAGACCTAAAAATTCTAAACAACCCAATGTCAACCAATGAAATTGAAAATGTAATTAAAGACTTATCAACTAAGAAAAACCTGGGTCCTGATGGCTTCACTGCTGAATTCTACAAGACATTTAGAGAGACACTACTACTACTACTGTTTAAACTCTTCAATGAAATTGAAAGGGAAGCAATACTCCTGAATTCATTCCTGGAATCAACCATCTCCTTCATCCCCAAAGCAGAGAAAGAGCCAACTGAAAAGGAGAACTATAGGCCAATCTCACTAATGAACATAGGTGCAAAAATTCTTAATAAGATACTGGCAAATAGAATGCAGAAGATCATCAAGAAAATCACACACCGTGACCAAGTGGGATTCATCCTAGCGATGCAGGGATGGTTCAACGTACACAAATCAATCAATGTAATACACTATAACAATAGAGCCAAGGACAAAAAACATATGATCATCTCAATAGATGCAGAAAAAACACTTGACAAAATTCAACATGCATTTATGATTAAAAAAACCCCACAGAAAATTGGAATAGACGGTCTTTACCTCAATCTCATAAAATCCATCTATGAAAAACCAACAGCCAATATCATACTAAATGGTCAAAACCGAAATCCTTCACACTAAAATCAGGAACAAGACAAGGATGTCCACTATCACCACTCCTGTTCAGTATAGTTTTGGAAACATTAGCCGTGGCAATTAGAGAAGAGAAAGAAATAAAAGGAATAAAGATAGGTAAGGAAGAAGTCAAACCGTCATTATTTGCAGATGACATGATACTCTATATAGAAGACCCCAAGAAATCCACCAAAAGTCTTCTAGACTTAATAACCAAATTCAGTAACGTAGCTGGACACAAGGTCAACACACAAAAATCAATTGCTTTCCTCTACACGAATAACAGACTCACTGAGAGAGAAATAGGGCAAACAATTCTTTTTGTGACTGTATCCAAAAGAAAGAAATACCTAGGAATCAACCTAACAAAAGAAATCAAAGACCTCTTCTCCGAAAACTATATTGCACTCTGAGAAGAGAGATTGAAGATGATATCAGAAAATGGAAAGACATCCCTTGCTCCTAGGTAGGAAGGATCAACATAGTAAAAATGGCCATTCTTCCAAAACTTCTGTATAAATTCAATGTAATACCAATTGAAATCCCAGAAGCATATAACACAGACCTTGAGAAAACAATCCAAAAATTCATTTGGAACAAGAAGAGACCCAGAATAGCAAAAGCAATTCTAGGCAACAGAGACATGGCAGGGGGTATCACAATCCCCAACTTGAAACTATACTACAAAGCTACTGTGATAAAAAAAAGCATGGCACTGGAAAAGACACAGACCTGAGGACCAGTGGCACAGATAAGAAGATGCAGAAACAACTCCAGACATGCTCAGCCAGCTCATCTTCAACAAAGGAGCCAAACACCCTCACTGGAGGAAAGATAGCCATTTATCTCTAATAAATGGTGGTGGAAAAATTGGGCTTCAACTTGCCAAAGATTAAAACTAGACCTATATCTCTCACCATGCACTAAACTAAAATAGAAATGAATTAAAGATCTAAATATTAAAATAGAAATGCTGAACCGACTGGAACAGAGGTTAGGTAGAGCTCTTGAAGACATTGGTGTAGGAAAAGATTTTATGAACAAAACCTCAGTTTCCGGTGAACTAGCACAAACAATCAACAAGTGGGATCTCTTCTTACTAAAAAGCTTCTGCACAGCAAGAAAAACCACCAACAGTGTGAAGAGACAATCCACAATGTGGGAAAAAATTTTCACCTGCTTTTTCTCAGACAAAGATCTACTATCTAGAATCTATAAAGAACTTAAATAAATCAGACCTCCCAAATTTAAAGACCCAATCCAAAAATGGGCATCTGCAACGAATAGACATTTCTCAGACAAAAAAGCAGAAATAGCAAATAAATACATGAAAAAATGTTCAACATCACTGGTCATTCGAGAGATGCAAATGAAAACAATGCTGAGATTCCACCTCACCTCAGAAAGAATGGCTGCTATCATAAAATCAACCAATAACAAATGCTGATGGAGCTGTGGAGACTGTTTGTGGGAGTGTAGAGTGGTGCAACCACTGTGGAAATCAGTATGCAGATACCTAAAGAACTAGGACTGGAAGTCCCATTTGACCCATCTATTCCCCTGCTGGCTATCTTCTCCAAAGAATTAAAAGAATCATACCACAGTGATATATGTGCACCCGTGTTCATAGCAGCACAATTTGTAATAGCTAAAACTTGGAAGCAGTCCACTTGCCCATCAACTGGAGACTGGATAAAGAAAATATCGGTTGTTTTTTACAACATGGAGTACTACTCCACCATAAAAAATGAGAAATTAGAGACATTTATAGCTAAATGGATGCACATTAATGTGATACTCTTAAGTGAAATAAATAGGACACACATGTGTAAATACTGAATAGTTTCTCTAGTGTGAGAAACTAAAAGTGTGAATAAGGACTAAAAGGTATAATAGATAATGTGAACTAGGAAGAAAAGGGGCAAAAGGGAAGGGGAAGTGGGAGGGGTAGGGGAAAGGAAAGAAGGGAATGGAATCAATATGAAAAAATGAAACAATGGAAACAAAGTCTTTGTAAATAGGGAGGGATTGGGGGGGTTGGAGGGAGGGCAGGGGAAGGGGGAAAAGTAAAAACCAAAAGAGATTATGTAAAGGTGCAAATTTCCAATGATGAATGTCATTATATTGTATACCTAAAATGTTCCAATAAAATGAGAGAAAATAAATAAAATTTTTTAAAAATGTAAAAAAAAAGAAAATTCAATAAATACATGTACAATGGATTGCAGGGAAACAGAAACACTGTGGGATGAGGGTCCTATCTTGGCTGTGTTGGTTCAGCACTGTTCAGTGAAGAGGACTATTGCCTCTAAGAAGCAGGAGGACTTGGTTACTAGTTTTCTGTCGAGGAGACTTTGAATATTAGTCATGATAAGGTAAGGAAACTTTTAAGTCTAAGTCATATTCTGTTCTGATTTCCAATAACTTCATAAGTATATATTTGCCTCCCAATATTGGGATTGAGGCATCCAGAATATTAGGTGTAACATAAATTAAGACATTGCAGTAGTCATGAACATTAACACAATTAATACTGTTCCTCTAATATATGCCAAAGGCAATTAGAAGGCAAAGGGACACTGACAAATCCAAAATCATTCCAAGAGAATTGAACATCATAATTCTTTCCCAGAGAGTAAAAACAGGAAATATTTGAGGTTTATTATAACACATTTGCACACATATGTTTTAATAAACATCCTCAACCATAAAGCAGAAACCATACAACCACTTTCTTGTACCTGAGGCAGTAAATACGTTAGATTTTTGTAAGTTTGTGAAAATTAAAATTTAAAAAGTCTTTTTCTCAGTGAGTCAATTAAAGAAAGAAAAATTGAAGTGAAATGAATATCACTTTCAAGATAGTGGATGCTTTATTAATTAAAGCAGAAAAATAGATCAGAGGAGCAGACACCAGAAGCAAACACAGGCATATATTGGAATTTAGTATTTGTTGAAGATGGCCTTTGAGTCAGTGAGGGAAAACATATAATTCTATGTGGTTACTCATTTGGAAAAGGAAACAAAACTAGCTTTTTATCATACCATATGTAAAAATAAAATTTGTCTGGATTAAAAATCAATTTTTACTGTAATAACATTTTTTATTAATTTTATTGGTACATTTCAGGTATACAATATAATGACATTCATCATTGGAAATTTGCACCTTTACATAATCTCTCTTGGTTCTTATTTTTTCCCCATTCCCCTGCCCTCCCTTCAACTCCTCCATTCCTCCCTATTTACAAAGACTTTGTTTCCATTTTTTCATTTTCTCATAATGATTACACTCCCTTCTCTCTTTTCTCCTACCCCTCCCGCTTCCCCTTCCCCTTTGCCCCTCTTCTTTCTATTTCACATTATCTATTATACCTTTTACTCCTTATTTACACTTTCAGTTTCTCATACTAGAGAAACTACTCAGTATTTACACATGTGTGTCCTATTTATTTCACTTAAGAGTATCACATTAATGTGCATCCATTTAGCAATAAATGTCTCTAATTTCTCATTTTTTATGGCTGATTAGTACTCCATTTTATTAAAAAAAACACATTTTCTTTATCCTTAACTGTAATAACATTAAAAGAAAATTTAGGAGATATGTTTTGTAATATTATAAAAGAAATGACCTTCTTATGAAAGCTACATATTCCTAAAATCATAGCAAGAAAAACGTTTGACTATGTAAAAAATATAAAAGTCCAACATGAAAAATAATAGTCTGGTAGACCCTACTGTTTGCAATATATAACAGAAAATAGGACCCTATTCAGGTCACACAAAGGGCCCCTGTAAATAAATAATTCCTCTGGTCAGAGCCTGAATATACAGTTTAGATGATCAGACCATATATAAACAGAACTCCAACCCACTACCAGCAGCAATCAGCCCAAGAAGACAAGCAATGCCCCCGTGGCAATTGTTCCAAACCAGCCCATAAAACATGTTTATTAGCTGACAGTTTCCCTAGTTTGGGGGCCCACACTCAACCAGAGAAAATCAAATATGTACCCCCAAGCAATTTCACAGGATGCCCTGCGTCTTGTCAGCCTGCCTGCAGCTTCCTCACACCAACAGCCTCCCATTAGGGCAGACTGTAGCCTCCCTTTTTTCCACTGTAGAGTTTTCCCATTCTGTCTCTCTTTCTTTGTGCCTCTGCCAAAAGCAAGTGATGGTGGCTGACTCACTACAGCAAGTTCTGAATAAAAAGACTTTCATGTTCTCATTTGGGTAGTCTTTGTTTATTTCCACAGTGGTAACTCTATTCATTAGAACTCTACTCACAGTGGTAGTTCTATTCATGTGTGTGTGTGAGTTTATAGAGAAAGGCTTAGAAAAGCATAATCCTAAGTAGGTATGGGAGGGACATGCTCACAGAGATCAAGAGATTTTCCTTTTCTTCCCTAAACTTATCTGAATTGTTTGAAAAGGGCCCAAAGTTCTTGTGTCACTCTCTTTCCATTTCCCTCACTAACACCCGTGTTCTGTCCTAGTGACATTCCAGTGGATCCTATCAGGACTGTAATAAAAGTGAAGATAACCTGTCTATTTTGCATCACTATAATGAAATAGTGCAGCCAGGCACCTCTGTAAAGAACAGAGGTTTATTTTTGTTCATGGTTCTTGGGGCCAGGGATTTAGCTCAGTGGTGCTGCACCTGCCTCACAAGTGCAAGGTCCTGAGTTCAATCCCTGCTACCAAAAAAAAAATGGTGCTTTGTTCATGGTTCTTGAGAGACCCATGACTAGAGATGGTCTTCTTGTTGACAGTTTTGAGTGGTTCCAGGAATCACATGACAATAGACAGCAGATATGTATTCCTTCCCTCCTATCTCCATTCTCTCCAGTCTCTCTCCCTCCCTCTCTCTCCCTCTCTCTCTCTCTCTCTTATTAAGTCACTAGTGATATGAAAAAGTTTTAGATAACTTAATAGATTGAATATTAAGGTAGTTGTAGAAGCAAAATAAGTAATGCGTTCTTTTAAGATTTGCTTTTCCCATAACTCCTTGTTTAAGGTGACAGTTATCTGACTCTAACCAGTAAGTTCACTGACCTAACAAAGCTACCATGTCAGGGTGAATTTACAATGTATATGTGCCTATCTTGTGTCTGTGACTTGTAAATTGTATTTACTGGAATTGTATTTACACATCAAAGACCACTAGGGATGAGATAATGGCTAAAAAGTATATAGAAAGGGAAATGCTGAACAAAGGGGGGGTGGATAGTAACCAGACCTGTTTCTGGTGTTCCCCCCCACACACACACCCCCGGTCGTGAGAAGAAATTTTATTCTTTTATCCAAATTCTGTGTCTCTATGTATTTCTGTCCGAGATTTCTGCAACACTAGTATTCAAGCATGGCCATTCTACACTGATGAATTTATTTAATTTTCATCACCCCCAAGGCCCTAATTCTAAACACTATAGTCATATTGTTTCTACCCTCTTGCTGGGTGTGGTGGAATACACTTGTAATGCCAGCACTTGGAGGCTGAAGCGAGGGTATTGTTCCAGGCCAGCCTGGGCTGCACAGTGAGTTCAAGGCCAGCCCCGATTGTTTCAAAATACAAACAAACAAAAATTCTACCCTCTTAATAAACAATGGGAATTAACGTTCTACACATAAACTCCTAAGGGATATATTCAAGCCTTATCCAAATTATAGCAGAACCAAAAGCTATGGTTTATGCCATATGGCAAGATCTCACAGTTTTCCTCTCTCCATGGTGCAGTGCTATAAAAAGCCCACCAGATAGCATTTAAATGGCCCAATGCATCTCCTTCTTTGTCATTTTACGCTGTCTAAATCAGGCAATGAGCTGAAATATTCAGTGTATGTTTTAAAACAAGGGAGTTGAGGAAGCGCTAATCATAACAGAGGCACAGGAGTCATGTTTAACATGTGGTTTTGTTTGTTTTTGTTTTTGTATGTTTTCAAGAAGTTCCAGATTACAAACCTCACCAAGTGGGAGCTGCCATAATCAGGTGCACTAAAAATATCTGGATACAGAAGTCCGAATGACTCTCCCTCAGAATCTAGCAACCAACAAGGACAAGAAGCAGAGCCGGGGCCACAGTATAAAAAGACTTTGCCTTCAGGCCAGACAAAGCCGAACAACTCCAAAAGCCATTCATTTGGAAACCGTAGTGCAAAAATAATGAAAGGATCGCCGAAGAAGGGGGGTACACACGGGCGTCAAGCAGCAAGCCTTTGTTGGGGGCAGCAGTCTGCAGCCTGCCGGGACTGACTCTCAGGAGGGAGATCAGCCACAGTATGGGCTGAGCTGGGGGTTTATATGGGATTTTGCAGGTGGGAGAGCACTAGTCCATTGGTGGGGGGTGGGTAATTGGGGCTGGGGTATGTAGCAACAGGTTTTGGTCAAGGGGATAGAGTAATTGCTTTTGGGAAGCCCCTGTCTTACTGGAACATTTGACTAAGAAGCCAGTGGGGCAGAAAGGCCTTAACTAGGCAGAGAGTCACTAGCAAAGGGAGGTCATGCTTTAGTTATGTGGAAGTTCCCTGTTCCTTGTGGCCAGAGTGGGGCAAAGGGAAAGGAGAGGAGGGGGCTTACTCTGTGGGGACTCTGAAATACCTAACAAATAGTATGATGATCCACAACACTGTGAGGCTAATGGTTTGACAGGGAATTTTTATATAATCAGTATCTGTAAGAATTCTTGAAGGTCTGAAGAGGCCAAGGCCACATTGGTTTATCAAAGAAGGAAGAAATGCCAAAATAAGGGTGCAATGTAATGTCAGCACTTCACAATTCCAAGCCTTTCAATGCACCTCAGTGATTGCCTGAGACATCGTTTGGAGGTAATATTTTGAAAAGAAACATGAGCTGAGGCAAAAGAGAGGCAAAGCTTCCCCACCAATTAAGAGCAGGCACAGTACATGATTATATTTAGGAACTATTTCTTTTTAACATTTTGCTATAAATAGGATAGATTTTCTTATTACTCAGGTGAATTAACCTTACTTCACTGGTAGGGTACTGAGAAAATCATCGACATTGTTGTATGATTTTTACTTGTTTCATTTTAGTGTCTATACTTCCTTCATTCCATTGTCTACAACTGGCATCACCTTCTAGGCTACTGTTATGGTTTAGATTTGAAATGTCCCCTAAAAGCTCATGTATTGAAGACTTGATCCCAAAAGCAGCAGTGTTCAGAGGTGGAGCTTTAAGTGATGACTGGATCGTGAAGGACTTAATCTCATCAAAGGCCTAATCCTTTGATGGATTTGTAGCTCACCCTCTGAATGGGCTGTTGGGAGGTGGTGGAAATTAAGCAGGTGTGCTCTTGTCTGAGGAAGTAGGTCACTTGGGGTGTACCTTTGAAGGGTGTATCTTCTTGCTGCCACCTTCTCTGTTTTCTAACCACTCTGAGGTAGCCTCTTCTGCCACATGCTCCTGCTGCCATGATGTTCCACTTTACCACAGGGCTGATAGCAAAGCAATCAGCCACCCATGGACTTCAACCTCTGAAACCTTGAGCCAAAAAATGTTTTTCCTCTAACTCAATTTTCTCAGATATTTTGTCACAGAGATAGAAATCCAACTATTATGGCTGCACTTACCTAAATATCCCTATGTCATCCTCTTAAGCAACTCAGGCAAACAGACTGTTCTATCTGACTCCTCCTTGAACCTCATACTTTATACTTTCAGTTAAACACTACAACTAAAATCCAAATTGCTTCAACCTCTATTCCCAGGCTAAAATCTTCAAGAAAATTTACTTCAGATCATTTATTCTGAAAAGTAGAAATGTTAGGTAATGTATTCTAATCCCAAAAATTTACCACAGATATTGCTCAAAAGTTACTCAGAAATGACTGTAAATTCTTAGAAGGCAAATGCAAAGTAATTTGTTTCCCATAGAATCTTGATGAGTTTCAGTTAGTAATTTATGAATATGCTTTCCTGCACTAGAACACTGCACTTTGGTGAATAATAACCAAGTACCAAAAATACTGGAAAACAGATTACAAAAGAAAGCGGAGAATTTTTAGATCTTTCCAAATAAAGGTGACTTGAGGAAATTACAGAATCATTCCACAAAACCTGGAGACTTTAATATTTTCTTTTAATGTATTTATGAATATACAAAAGTTTAATGATTAATTGCAATAACATAAGTCTTGACTCTTAATTATCAGATATAACTAAAGACTGTATCTAAAAGAAATTTCTTTGGTTTTTCTCTAAATCACAGTATATTGATGAAATTTGGGGATTTTTTTACTTGACAGATCCTTCTGGATTTCTTTAGTCCATAATTGATAATGGTCAAAGAATGATTTCTCCAAAAAAAAATTGACCTTCATCTTAAAAAAATGTTTGCCCTATTTTTCTCTAGCCAAGAGAGAGCCCCAATTTGCTGTTGTAACTTGTATCAGGGACACTTCTTGATCTGATGCTTTCCAGAGAGGACAAGGAACATATCTGAAGATTGTGGCCTGTTACTAAATATTATTCATCTTATAGCATCCATATACTATCTTCCAAATAAGGAGAAATGTTAACTCCTAGTCATCAAAGTAATCATTATCTTAATTCCTTTATAAAATATTATGCTCTTTCAAAATATAATTCCTGTTTCCTTTTAAATACATAGCAAATTAGTATCACAAAAAGAGGATGCTATGTGCTGAATTTTGACCCCCTCCAAATTCATATGCTTAAGGCCTAATCCTTAGTACCTGAAAATGACAGGATTTGGAAAAAGGTATAAGAGTTAGTTAAATTAAAATGAGATCATTAGGGTGCACTATGATCCAATGTGACTTGTTTAACATAGACAAGTTGTAGAGAGAAAACTAAATATATAAGGAGAAAACAGCCATCTACATGCCATAGAGAGAAGCCTTAGAAGAAACCAACCCTACAAATATCTGGTCTTTGGCTTCTAGCCTCCAGAATTGTGAGAAAATAAATTTCTCTTTAAGCCACCCTGTGGTACCTTTTTTTGGCAGCCTTATAAAACTAACAAAGAGAACAGACTTAGACTTAATGGCCCCTTTTGCCTTTTGCTTTAACAAGTGGCCTAAACCTTCAAAATTTCAAAAACTGTGTCTTCCAAATGGAACTAATGCTTTCACCAAAAACTTTTAATACTCTTAAGTTTTAAATTTTGACTACATGGCCAACTCTTAACGTTTACTGCCTGCCATATCCCTAAATACACACTCATAGCCATTTGCCCTTTGAATAGCCATCTGGAGGGCCAAGGTTTACCTCAGATTTAATATGGACAGACTAGAACACCTGCTATTTTCCAAAAAATTCAATTTTTCTGAGTAAGTAACAACTCCAATATTTTAGTAATTTCAAAAATCTTAGAGTTTTTCTCATTCTTCAGATTAAATTAACTACCCAACTACATTTAAAAGATATCCAGGTTTATGAAGTGACACATCAATGGAATTGAATAGAAAGTACAGAAATTATCCTACTTTATATAAAAATCAACTATTTGAAAGAGATCTTATCTGAAATCACTGAGGCAAAGAGAGTCTTTTTTTTTAATGGTGTCATTATACCTGGACAACCATTTGGCAAAAAATAAAATTAAATATATTTCCCAAACTATAAGTACACATAAACTTCAGGCTCCAAGTCTGAATTTTTTTAAAAAAACATTTTTTAAAAAGCAACAATTTACTTTTAAAAATGTGGATGTCTTCTTCTTTAAGCTCAGTGCAGGGAAAGGCTTCCTAACTGACTCAAAAGCCAAAGCAATGAAAGAAGAGATAAACACAACTACATGGAAATAAATCTTTTACACACCAAAAACACTATAAACAAAATCAAAGGAAAAGTGACAAACTCTAAGACAATATTTACAACATATATCTCATATAAAAGGCTAATATCTGTAACATATAATGAATCTTTTTTAGTTGAGAGGAAATTTTCTATTGAAAAATTAACAAGAGCTTTAGCAGATGATTCACAAGAAAAAGATTTAAAAATATATCCCAAATGTATAAAAAGATGTCCATTGCATGAAGTTGGAGTTCAGATTAAAATTACACTGAAGTACTATTCCCAGAATGGCAAAAATTCAAAAGCCTGAAAATATAATCTCTTGGTGAGGCAGTTGGAAAACAGGCACTTACTCCTGATCCTCTCCTTTGGAGGAGAATGTGTCACTATCTAAAAAACTATGTGTAGATTTACTATTGACCCAGCAGCCCCATTTCTAGGAAGTTATCCTAAAGACACCATCAATCAATAAAAAATACACAACCAAAAAATTATCCATTTCCAGTGTTACTTGTAAGAGTACAATATTGGAAACTTCCTAAATGTTCAAGCTCTGAAGATTAGCTGGATAAACTATTGAAGTATACACCAAAAAAATTGCTGGATAGCTGTAAAAAGAGCAAGAAATGTTGCTATGAATGGATATGGAGTGAATTCAGGGAGATATTATTAAATGATAAAAATAAAGTACCAAAGAGCATGTTAAAATGTCAAAATTTTCACAAGAACAGAAAATAGAAAAATCTACATCTGTTTATTTGTTGTTACAAAAAAATCAAATAAAACAAAGTACAAGAGAAACAAGTGCAGAAAATGATAAAGTTAGCCCACAAGACTAGTGGTGTTGGATGGAACCCAGGAGGGAGAGGGGTTTCTCTGAGTAATTTTGTGTCACTTTTATTTCTGAAGACATAATAATATTCTACCTATTCAAAATAAATAAATAAAATAAGGGCCAGGGATTTAGCTCAGTGGTGCTGTGCCTGCTTCACAAGTGCAAAGTCCTGAGTTCAATCCCCAGTACCGGAAAAAAAAAATCAAAATAAATAAATAATGATACGGGAAAAAAAACCCTGAAAGCCAACTGAACAAATGAACTTAATTGCTGTCAGATGAATACAACCCCACAGAAAAGAAGGAAGGGGGACTGGAAAGAAAAAAGGAATAGACTGCTATATTTCATAAGGAAAACAAAACAAAACAAAATAGGACACCTGGTGTAATATTAACTAAAAGAAAAAATTTTGTACAAAAATTTTGCACAAAATTTTTTATATACCATGCAATACCTCCCAACCCCACCCCATCTCCTCATTTCTGTGGCCTCATCTTGTGCTGCTTTCTTGGCTCCAGCTGCGTAGGCCTTCCTACCACTCCTCTGGGTGCTGGGCACTCCCACCTCAAGGCTTTGCTTAGGTTTACAGGGCTCTCCCCTCACTTCTTTAGGGTTCTGGTCAGAGGCCACCATAATTGAGGCAGCCTGCTTATTACACTCCTTTTCCCTCTTACTCTGACATTTTGTTGTTTTCCTTAGAATTTACTGGAAGAGATATACAGTCCTCCATATCTGTTGGTTCCACATTGGTGGATTTAGTCAACCTCAGGTGGAAAATATCTGGAAAAAAAATTGAATCTCTGTTGAATCTGTATGAACTTTTTCTTGTCATTATTCCCTAAACAATACAATATAATACTTATTGACATAGTATTTACATTGTATTGCGTATTATAACTAATCTACAGATGATGTAA
Organism: Heterocephalus glaber; assembly: GCF_053883595.1. Taxonomy (NCBI): domain Eukaryota; kingdom Metazoa; phylum Chordata; class Mammalia; order Rodentia; family Bathyergidae; genus Heterocephalus; species Heterocephalus glaber. Next base: position 6,013,605 of record NW_028258310.1, on the reverse strand, counting down.
AGCATATGAGAGGATGTATGTAAGATATGCTCAAATATTGAACAATTTTACATAACAGATTTGAACATGCTCAGATTTTGTTATCCTTGGGGATGGGAGACTCATCTTGGGACCAGTCCTCCATGGATACAGAGGGACTACTACTACTACATATGACATATGTCACATGTGTCTTTGTGTGTGTGAGATCATGTCACATAGTAAGTATTCAGTGACTATTTGATAAAAGAAGGTGTTGCTTGTGCCAGTTGCTAGAGTACAGAGGCAAAGTCCCTGGCACTCAGTAAATGTTCTTTTCCATTCCTAACTCACCCTTCTTTGTATAAAAAAGCTTCCTTTTTAAAGCCTAGAACCTAAAAACCAGTCAGGAAATTCAGCAAAATTCTGCAAAGGGAGGTGCTTTGTCTTCAGTCTAGCTCTTTGCAACTTACTGACCCTGCTTCAAAGTCTTTGAAGAGCCATGTTTCTTCCAGCTACAGCACTTCCATTTAAAATGGTAACCCCAGGTCTCATTTTGTATTTTGTCCTGTACATGGCTGTGAAGGTCACCCATTTAGCAGTCTTCAGTTCATGTAAAATGCACTTAGAAGCAGCAACTAAGGTAATATAAAAGTGAAGATGAATTGAAGTTATTTATATTCAGTACAAATGTGTGGAAGGAGTTAGGTAAGAAAAATGTGTCTCCACAGCAGGAATGCTTTATACATGCTTAAGGAATGCCCATGGGCCACAAACCACTAGCCAAGATTACAGCTTCACTTCTTCCCAGAAGTAGCTGGGCCAGGAAATGAGCAAATGATGAATGGAAAGATAATAGTAAGGACATGCCTAGGGCAATCCCAAAGTAGAAGCACTGAAGTGGCTGAGGGAAAACTTGGCTTGATGCTACAACTCATGGCCTCAAAGTGACAATCAATAGAAAAATAAGAATTCGGTTAGCTAATTATGCTCATTTGACAGTTTAGTCTTGTTTTAAATTTAAATTACAGAGTTAAGAAGCAGCTTAATCTTTTCTAGGCTTAGACTTCACATGGTGGCCCTCCAGCCCTTTTCTATATAACATTTGGCTCATCTGCAAATGTAAAGTTCATTCTCCATTGGGCAAGACTTACCTGTCCAGTAATGTCTTTTCCTCTGATATAATAGAGTACCGCAGTTTGTAAGGCCTCTGTCACCTGAAAATAATCTTGATATTACTGTAAAATATTACTTCAAAATCAAAATACTCAGCTCTTGCAACTTATCTCTGCCACCCATCGCAAGTGATAGAGAAAAAAGTGCTAACTTCTGACAACTTGGCCACATGCATTTAGCTTTTGATATAAACCAAAACTGGTAAAATCACACCTATGTGGTATAAGCAGTACAACAGACTTCTTTGGGATTGCATCCAAAGTGGAGGGCTGAACCACCTCAATGTCATTTTTTAAAATATTATTTTTATTTGTAGTCTGTGTCACAGAAGTCATTATAAATCTACCAAAAATAAGATTAACAAAAATTTGAACTATAATCTTCATGATTCAAGGATTTAACTATTAATCTTTTTATAATTAAATATGTTCAGGCAATTAAATTGGGTTGCCTGTATGAAATAAAAAGATTTTTTGTACATGTTTTCTCTTTTCAATTCAAAATAAAATAGGTTTTTGTATCATTCAGTAACTCAGTGTTCTCATATTATTGGTTGTAAAGTGAACTTAATGGGTAATAACAAGCATTCTTTTAATGAACTACAATAAAATATACAATAGAATATAGGTACAAGAAGAGAAATTTTTTATAAAACTTGTCTTAAAAGTAAGTAAATATGTATCTATAGTACATATATGTGGGTGCACTATAAAACATACCTTTTATACAATTAAAAAGTGTGAAAACCACTGATTTAATATTTGCATTTTTCATAAGCAATTAATTAGCAGACACCCATTGTAACAGATAAAATCTAAATTTAGAATAATTAAAATAGAAACACTATGTGAACTAATTTCAAGATAGCATTCAAAAATATAGGTAATAGGAAACAGTAATATAGATCTTTTGCAAGCAGGAAGGAGACAAATTGATGGAGGGAGAGAGAGAGAAAGGAGAGGAAGGGGAAATAAAAAGAATTAAAATGTGTTATGTACATGTACCAACTCCCCGCAATGAATGTAAGCATTATGTACTACAAACGTACTAATAAAAATTAAAAATAAATAAAACAAGGGCCGGGGATTTAGCTCAGTGGCACCACACCTGTCGCAAAAGCACAAGGTCCCAAGTTCGATCCCTGGTACTGGGAAAAATAAAAACGAAAAAAATAAAAATAAATAAAACAAAACAAAAAGTCAACAGATGAATTAATGTTTCTCAAGAAAAAGACATACTTTATTATGAAGAAAATATACTTCTGACATCTTGAAATCAAATCCCTAACACATTCTGTAAGCTAAAGGGTAAAATAAAGCAAACAAATGCAAAATAAAAACATGTTATTTCCTTAAATGAGCTTTTAAATTAGGATTTAGGATGACTAGACTTTACGGGTGTCTTGATGACTAATTTGAAAATGTTTCATAAGATTGAAATGTTGACATATTTATGGGAATTTTAAAATCTTAAAAGAAGCCCCTCCAGGGCTTATTTCATTGTGACAGTAACTGTGATGGACCATCTGGACCATGGGGGTCCGGGGAAGTCAACTTTGGCATCATAATGAACATTGCCCAAAGATGGGAAATGACAGATGCTGTCCTGGCCATTTATCGGGAACCTTCAGTGGCTGTTTGTGCTGCGATTCCACAGAGCTGTGGGGGGAGAGCAGCTCAGACATCCTGTGGAAGTGTGCACAGCAGAATTAGATTCCATCTTGGAGGCTGCTCTGGGACTGAATGAAAAACCTAGGCAGTTACATATTTAGCCTCACCTTTGGGTGCTCTGGGGGCAGCGAGATGGCTGGTTCTTGAGACCCTCTGAAATACTCTTGACTTTGAAAGAACCTTGCACATTGAGGAGTGGGGCCATTTACTGTGCCAGTGTGGGATATAGCATGGCCTGACTGTAGCTATTCGGCCTATGTTGTTGCCCTTTGCTCACTAGCATACAACTAGTTGTTGCCTGCCAGAGTTGTGGGAAGTCATTTGAATCTGTCTCACCTCCAAAGAACTCTTTTATTGACTGCCCTTCCTTTTTTTGGAATACAAAATCATCATATAACATGGCATTTGCATTTTGATTTAGTACTTTTGAAAAAGTCTTGGTGTAAAAATTAATCTAGCCTATCTATAAGAATATTTGAAATTCATTGACCAGTCCTGAGAAACCTTGACAAGTCATTTTCAAAATGGCACAGACTATAAATGGAAAATGGAAAATGTTGCTTTTGCTGGGAAGAAATCCAAAAAAGTAAAGCACTCCTAAAATTTATACCAGAGCATCTAGATCTTTCTGCTCTGATTTTATCTTGCAAACAGTGGTGTAAGTTTAAAAGCAAAGTTCCTAAGACTGAACTCCATAAATAAACCTTCACGACAGAGACCCTGTGAGACAGGGTAGTGTAAATATTAGAATTAAAACACTGGATCCAGCTTAAACTTCTACACCATCATTTCACACCTCATTCCTCATACGTGAGAATAGACCCTGCTAACTGTCTAACTTTCCCAATAATGTGAAAAATTCCATGATGGAAAAATTTTTGACATATTTCAGGAAAAAGCACACTTATGAAAGTAAGAATATTTTTTACCTGCTAGATAGATATGTGTTACATTTCCTGGAATATATGTAAGCTACTGATGTTTTATAAATACATCAGGTTTCAATGAATGCTATCTTAATTTCTGAGATTGCTCACACTTCCACTAACCCTGGTTTGTATAAAAGTTTCTAAAACTGGAGAAAATAAAAGGATGGATTCATTTAGCTTCTTTCTTCCTATTTATGCTCCTGTTACATTACCAGTTTATTTTCCATACTGTATATATCTTTCACTGTTTACTTTTGTGCTGACTCAGGTGGTCAACTGAAGTCCAAATTAATCATATTTCAGCAAATAAGTAAATTTACTTAAGTTGAAAGTTGGCAAAAATAATATTCTCCATCATTAAAATTTCAAAAACAAATCCATGCTTTAAGAGACAGAATTTATTCTGCAAACTGTATTTCTTCCTTCTTATTTTAGAATCTATTAGAAAATGAAGAACTCCTTAGTATCATACCCCTTATGTCAGTAGTCTTTCAATCTAGAAGTAAAATATGTGCCACCTAGCCTTGATTATCTATTTTTTTTTTTTTTTTGAGAGTAAAGCAGGTGCTAGCCAGTGTTCCTCTTTCAAGTTCTCCTAGAACATCTGGGCTACCACACAAACATCTTATAGGAAGTCCAATCTTGTTTGTCTGTGATTTTTCCTGTTACTATTACCATACATTGCATTAGGAATTACTCTAATGCCACTTCTTAGCATTAACTACATGTAAAAAAAAAGAAAAAAAAGAACATTCTCATTTTCCTTCAAATGGTAAAACTAAAGCTTATTCTTTGTACCTGAGTTTCTAGCTATTTCCCACAAGCATTTCTGATTAAAAGCCTACTTTTATTACAAACAAAGAATTCTTCTAAAGCAAAACAACTGTAGTCAGATATTTGAAACTGATAGGTCTCCCACTACCTCAGCAGCTATTATGTATAGTAGCTGCCCTCTTCCTATGGTGCCTTGCCCCCTCCCCTGTGTGACATCATGCCAAGATGGTTGCTCCCACCAAAGAATAAACTCTTCTTCCCAGCATGCCCCTGTTCCTACCTAGAAAGTAACCTAATACTCGCTCACCTCCTACCATCTAGTGACATCACTGGCTCCTCTATTCCCTAGTCACTACCTCACTCAACCCCACCTCAGCCCCTACAAACCCCACCCCAGTCTCTATAAAAGACTCTCCCTGCCTTTTGTCTCTCCTTTGTTCAGAGACAGCCCAGCAGATCTATTCTCCTAATAAAGGCTTGTGGCCTGGTTTGGTCTTGATCTTCGGCCCTTTTACCTGACTGAAACAAACTTTTCCTAAATTTAAAATGTGAACTTTAAAACTACTTCAGAGAGTATGTTTACCACTTACACCATAAAACTCTTTCGTAGGTGTCAATTCAAGGTTTGCAATTCCTTGGACCTTTACAAATACATATTATATAATTTTATAAAATATTATCAGTGATAAATCATGTATCATCTAGCTTCTTTAGGAAATGATTTCACATACCAACTCCTGAAATATTACAATTCCAGCAAGTATGATTATCTATTGATGCTGGACTTTCAGAGCACAAAAAATATACATTAAGGAGAAAACTGAAGGTCAAATTCTTGGGAGTTTTCTATCTCTGCAGTAATTTCAGTGAAGCAGATATATTTCTTCAGATTCAGTGAAAATGCTTACAAAACATAATGAGAAATCCTGAAAAGTCAAATTTGCATAAAACTTGAAATATGAAAACCTGAATCACAGGATTCAAGAGCTTGCAAGAAAACTGAAGAGATTATTATTTCATCTTATCCTGTCTGCAAGTTTCTCTTTTACAAGTGAGACTTGGCCCTAGAGTAAAATACAGCCTAAGGTACAGAGAGCTGGGACAAGAAAGTATTCACTCTAAAAATTTGCAAATAAAAAAGGGCCACACAGCAAGCTGGCAGTAAAATGAGAAACAAGCTCTCAGAGAAAGGTCAAAAGATGATGTGAAGTGAGAAATCTCCAGGGAACTGTCACTAGCTGAAAAGGAAAATGACAAAGTGACAAATTTTAGAGAACAAAAGATAGGGGCTGGGAAATATAGAATAAAACTACTTGCCTTCTTCTTTTGAGAGAGGATGCTCAAGGTCATTTCCTAGGAATCCCTGAGGGGGGAATTTTGGATCCAGATCATCAAAAACTGAGAAGAGAAACCTCCTGATGGAAGGGGAAACTAGGAAGGCAGAGATCTGGGTTCTCTGACCTGGCAACCTCTGGCCCCAGTTTTATTGCTCAAGCTCCTTGAGGTTGTTTTTTTTTTTTTCCAATATTAAAAATAAAAATGCAAAGATGTGTCATGACAACCTACCTCATCACGATCTTCTAAATAATGATGACCAAGCTTAAACTCACACTCCACACACAGATATAGACACACATACACATAGAATTATCAAGCCATTTCCCATTTGGTGGCTGTCATGTTCCTATAGGGACCTTTAGCTCTTCCCTAGTCTGGGACTCGAGAGGACTTTGACTCCTGTAACACAGGGTGCTTAGGAGTCCACAGCTTATAGGCTCAGGCTAAATCAGTGCTCATAACAGAGTTTATTTTAAATTCTCAAGCAGCTACACTTAAAAAAGAAGAAACAGGTAAAATTAACATTAATAAAATTTTATTTAACCTAATATATTCAGAAATCTTATCATTTTGGCATGTAATTTTCAGAATGTGGTATATATTTTATGGACCTATACCACAGCTCAGTTTGGCTGGCCATATTTAAGTGCTTAATAACCTCACTGGCTTCTGTACTGGCTACTGGCTTCTGCTTCTGTACCATACAGCACAACTCTGAGGGAGGAAGAGGCACTGAAGGTTTGGAGGAAAGAGGGACAGGCTCCAAGGTTACTTGAGATCAGCACTTTGGTGGTCAAAAGCAGGTAGTGCAGAGCAAGAGTGGATGCAGGAAGCTCAACAAGAGGGTGTTGCAATAGTTCATGGCAGAGACATCAATGATGGGGATTAGAAATGCCAAAATATGGAGTCAATAGGCTTGGTAATTTGATGATGGTAGAGTGACAAGGAATAGTTTAGGATGATTCCCAGATTTCTAGAAACCATGACCAAGTAAATAATAACACAATTTATTTAGATAAGGAAAATTAGAAAGTGTGCTAGTCACAGACAAGATGAGGCGGGCAGCAGGGATAATCTATTTCTGAACCTATTGAATTTAAATTGTCATTGTGGCAACCACATGGAGATGAAGGATCATTGGAATTAGGAAGAACAAAGAATCAAGAGACCAAATCTTGGCTTTGTTGACTTTATTAGCATTGAAATCTCCCAGGTCAGTAGAGGACATGAGAAAAAGGAAGGCTGTGATAATATTTCTTACACTTTTGATGCATACCATGGAATGACAAGATGATATGGTAATAAAGACTAGGAGAAAAGGCAGAACATGACATCACATGGATTTCCCACAGCAGAAAGAAGTAAAAATTTAGTAGTGGTGACAAAAGGGAGCTGGATTACTGCTATCCCCTGGCCACTACACATTAGGCAGGTCAGTGAACTCCCTTTCCTCGAACACAGTGATATGTATAAGACTACGTACAGGAGGCATTCCTAAGGTTATAAAGAAATGTGTTTACTATACTCTGGAGCACCAGGTGTGTCATGGGAAAAGATGAGAAGGAGAACAATAAAGAGAGGAAAAGTTGATGAAAAGATACTGTAATAAATACAGGAGTAGTTGTGATAGTTGAGATAAGACAGAGCCAGTGAATGGACCTGAATTTTGGTGATAACCAGGGATGCTGGGATCAGCAGTGTGAGGTCTTAGTGAGCCTGCTATCACCAGGTACCATGGGAGGGACCCTGGTCCTCATTCTTTCTCTTCCCTTTGTTTTTTTTGGGGGGGGGTGGTTCCTGCTTTTCTTTCTAATCTAGGCTTTAAGTAGTAGGGAGAGCATTCAAAACACTCATTAACCTTACTGATAATATTCAGTGATTTCAAAAGTTCCCAAGACTTAGTCCTTATTTTGCTTTTAAGCATTGTAAGAAATAATGTACTAAGCTAGTCATAGAGCCCTGACTCAGGGCCATATAGAAACTGAACTGAAAAATAATGCAGAAGCTGTCCCAAATAAATATGCAAACTCATTTTCCCACTCATCACTCTAGCTTCAGTAAGAAAAAGAGTTGAAAAGTATCTCTTTTGAGAATAAAATATGTAACATTTGTCCAACAATGAAAATTCTTTACCTTTAATACCTTCAAATTTGGGACATAGTTTAAAAGATGCAGATACCCATCATTTAACCACTTAAAGATAATGCTTTATCTTTGAGGTTTTAATCACTTCTTTTAAAAGTTATTTTTAAAGACATTTTCTTTTGATAAAGCACTAGATGACAATGTCACTCTACAGCAGCAGTTTTCCAGCAAATGCTTTTTACTTTAAGGTGTGAAAACTACATTGCTAAAAAGTGTTCTGCATCATAAAAGAACTTGGAGCCCATTCATTACCATCTAAATTGTGTAGCCTATATTTGATAGCAACACTTTTGTAAACCAAACAGCTTTTCCTATCTAAACCAAAAGATATTTTAATAAAACAATTCTGAAGTTTTTTGAAAACTATGATTTGGTGGATTCCTAATCTAAAATTAATCTTTTTGTTCCCCCTAAACAAATTCTGATTGCTTGCTTGCTTCCACAGTTTTATCTAGCAGTGCTTGGTCATCTCAGTCACTTAGAAGGGCACTGAAAAAGATTAAACAAAATGACAGGGATGCTGAAAGAGTCTGAATTCCATCACCTAAGAGCAATACCCTGAGACTTAATGGCTCGTTTTAGTTTCCTGCTTTTCGTGACACCGAGGTGTTTGAGTTTTCCTCCTTGGTAACAGCAAATACACTTTAGAGATACAAACCTGTTCATCTTGGCCAAACTAATGTAAAAGTCTGTCCTAGGTAGAGCTAAAATAATTTGCCTGGCATCAGTTAATGTCAGTTTTGAAACTGAATTTGAAGAAGCCCAAATTCCCAGGGTGGTGACCACATTTTTTTAGTCAAATAATATGAAAGCCAATAGTATTTCTGTGGTCCAAAATTGAACTTCAAAATGTTGAGAATATACTGCTGATACAGATGTCATCCTTCCCTAACACTGTTTCAAGAGACAAAACAAACAAACAAAAAAGGATTGGCCCCTGAGTTCTGTTTTCTAGGCTGTAAAATTATAGACTGATAATGAGCAAATCCTAATGTAAAATTCACTCAACAGATTCCAAAAAGAACCTTCCAGCCAACCTGCTTATGCATTCCTGACTCACAGAAATCAGAAGTAATAATAAATTATTTTTATTTTTTTAAGCCACTAACTTTGGGGGTAAAATGTTATACAGTATTAGACAAACAGAAATTCCTATCTTTTGCCTTAATTAGGGGACCTTCTCAGAAAGGGGTCTGACAGTGGAGCTCTAGAGTACTGCCCCAGATTCTCTCTCCATCTCCAAGGAATCCATACCACCAAGTGAAAAGAATACAGGCTATTGAAAGCTTACCCTGGGTCTCTTTCCAGGAAGTGTCCTTAGCCAAAGGGAGCTACCTTGCCCAAGGTATACCCTGCCCTAAAGAGATGTCATTAAATGACTGGTTGATGCAAGATACAAAGACCTGGCCTCATTCCCTAATTCAGACAATACAGAAAAGTCATCATAAATCCAGAGCTTTTGTGGGATAGGCTACTAAAGCCTTACTGCAATTGAGTCCCACTCAACTTCTTCCTCTACTCACTCTTGATGCCTTTACTCCTTTGTATGTGTTATTTCCAAGTATCTGCCTCAGTAACATACTGCACACAAATCTCTACTTCAAGGACAATTTCCAGATAACCTGAGCAAAGACACCACTGATTAAACACTTATTGTCAATTTAAAAATGGTAAAACTGGGCTTATAGATATAATAATTCCCTGGTTTTCCCAGTAGACAGATATAATAATTAAAATATATTGATTTATGCAATGACATAAACAGATTTTATAACTAACTGATTATCACTTGTAGGTTGAGATGATTTATCTGGCAATTTTTAAGGCATCCTTTAGTTGTTCAGAAACTTGACAGATGCAATCTAATTTGCCTTAAGTTTGATTATATGATGTTTCTGGAGAGAATGTGTTTGAAATGAAGCCATTATTTTATAGATCTGTATCAGTAGTCAAACACTCGAAACAAGACCCAGAGTACTTCTAAATCTCAGCCCTAGGTATGTGACAGAATTTAAATAAATATCTACTGGAATGATTTAAGGAAAAATGGCTTTTACAACAAAGCTTATCTGACTTGAAGGTGCCTAGGTCTATTTTTTCTGGCTTCATCTTTCATTTTATCTACAAGTCATCTCCCACAAGGCTGTGAAAAGAAAAGAGTTCAGAGATCATTGCTAGAAGCTGATGGTATAGGGACAGCTCAATGATTTAAACCACAGGACATCTTTATATTTCAAAACAGGTCCTATCTTTTACTCAAGGCATTTTATAATTAATTCATCAAGATGAGCTTCAAGCTTGTTCTCCCCACACTTGTCTATCCTGTATTTTCAGGATTTTTGTATTTTCACATGAGCACAGCTACCAGCAGGAATTACTGATTTCCCAAAATGTTCAAAGCCTTCCTGAGTCCATTACACCAGGTGGCAGACAATCAAAACTGAACACAAATTTATAATTTCCCAGTGATCTTTACAATACAATGCAGAATTTGTTCCTGTTACTTTCTCACCTTGGGAAACAAAATAAGGTATTATTCTTTATAGTATTAAATTGCTTCCATCATCAACCCATCTGCAGAGGAAAGTATTCCTTCCATCCCTAGGTCATTCCTCCCAGAAGAATTCCCAAGACTTGGAGGCACTTATTCAAGCAAAGGGGTCAGTTTTGATGACTAGTCTACTATAGTTAAGATCTTAAATGTCCATAGAGGTCTTTTGCTATTGGCAGCTTATTACACTGTTGGGAGCTGCTGGCAACTTTAGGATGGGAAAACTAATTGGAAAAGGTGGGTCACAAAGATGTGACACTGAAGGGTATATTTCTTCCCTAAAAGTGACTGGATTTCCTCTGCCATACTCTTCCATCCTGATGTATCACCTCACCACAGACTAAATCCTCTGAAACCATGAAGCTAAATAAATCCTTTCTCCTTTAAGTTGATTTTCTCAGATATTTTGTCACAGTGAAGAAATCTGACAAACACATGGGCCCTCTAGGAAAGCAAATGGAAGCATGTGCTCTTCAGCTCTAGTTGTTGGCACTGCCACTGTGCCTGTCCTGACCCACTTACTGAATAGACTACACAGCAGCTACTGCTGACCTTCACCTCATCCAGGGAGAGCAGCACTGGTGTTCTATTCAGCTAAGATTGCTCCTACCATAAATAAGAAGAATTATTATATGTTAATAGAAATATTTTAAATAAGCATCCTGACCTTATTGTTCCAAAGCCCCATCAACAACCAAATATGGAACTTGCTATCCCCATTTCACATAGGCTTTATTTCCCATAACACACCAACTACAGGTAGCAAGAATCTTGATGTCAATCAATACCCAAGATTTCTCTGATCCTACCTCTCTTAGGATGGGGACCCTAAGCATCTCTCCCTTGGAAAATTAGCCTAATAATTCTGGGAACTCTCAGAGAGGTCCTGAACATGCTCTGTGAAGCACTCCCTTCGGTATTCACAGTATTCACAGCAGTTACAGCTGTCTGTGGTGGAACGGTCTCTCATCAAAGCTGTTCTCAAAGATTCCAATAGAAACCCCTTGTCAGCCTTCGTAGGTAATGCCCACTACAGTCATGGCACAGTGAGTGCACACCAAAGTGCTGCCACTGAAGCTTCTGGCTCACTAGAACCCCACATATGCTGAGGCCACCAGAGAATCCCCAAATGATGCATCAAATGAAGTATTGTGCCCACCTAGGGAGCAGCCTGTCACCAATATCAGTTCTAGAACTGCCCCTGGCACTTCATCTCCAGGAGCTCACAAGCTTTATCCTAATCTTGCTCCAGCTCCATTCCTCTGAAGCAGGTCAACACCACAAGGGGCAATTACAGATCTACACTGTTCTCCAGCACTGACTTTGTGCATTATGGCTCATTTTATTGTTAGGGCATCTTCTTGGTGCCTTGATTGTCCATGGAAACTGAGTTTGGCAGGCTCACCATGCATTGGTCCTGCAGACATGCTTGTGCATGCCTGAAACCTGGGGCAAGCACAGCTCAGCCTCCTGCTGCTGACCTCTGCCAGCAACATGAGGTCACAATTACTTTATAGATTAAGGGATGGCTGAGGGCTGTGGGCTCAGAACTTCTGGATAGAAGCTGAGAGCAGGTAGATGCAGAGGTTTCTTCAGTAGGACTTAAAGTTCCAATAAAGTTATGAGATGGGAAGCCACCAGGAGTTTTTTTGAAGTAGCAGAGGAATGTTTAGGCAGAAGCACAAATATTTTATTTCTTTTTGGTTTCATTTTGCATATCCCTTTGTTTATCCTTTAAGACCTACAATTTCCTGCAAGGATGAATAACTTTGTGTTTTGTTGTGAAGAGAGAGACCCATAAGAAAACAAAACATCTATTTTATGATAGCCTCTTCCACAGGGATTTAGAGAACTGTAGTTGTCTTGGAGGAAAAAAATTTCAGCTTTTTAAAAATCTATGAACAGGAAACTCTCAGCTCTATTTCTAAGGAGTCAATTAATTAAAGTTAAGTCCCCACAAACACTGCCAAATGCCAGCTCTAGATTAAAAGATGTGAATGTGCAGTTCTCTTTGACCTCTTGTCACCAATTTTAGTACTTGGCAGATCTGTGGAAAGTAGTTTGTGTGCTGATGGAACAGAAACAGGTATTAACTAGTATGGAAAATGAAGAGTTCAAGGACATTGTCAAGCACTGAAAGTTTGTGAATTCTCTTTTCCTCTTTTACCCACCCCCCAACTCTCCTTTTCAACATGTTCTTCTGTTACATTCTCATCTTTTTTTCATTTTTTACTTTTTACCCACATATGTATTTCTTTAATGGCTTTAATACCTTCTTCCCATGGAGGTGTTTCTGGGATGAGCAAATACTTTGAATTCTGTCTGGTGCTGGTCTCTCAGCTGAGGGTACCCTTCCTTTGAAGGTGTTAGAAAGACACAGTATTACTTTGTCTCAAAGCTAACAGTTTAGAGCTAAGCACAGAGGTGCCTGGCAAGGTGACCAGACAGAATGATGGCTCATTCCCCTGTGCACCTGCTATCAGAGTCAGATGTTCACACTGGGGGAGCTTAGTGTGGTCCCTCAACCCTAAGCCTTTCACAACAGGTTATTACAAGTGGGAAAAATCAGAATCCAAAATCTTTTTCCTCTCCTTTCATCTTCCAAGCTCTTCTGTCTAAAGATAACTTCCAGTCTAAGCACTTATCATATATTTCTGCCATATTAGAAATTAATTTATTAAACTACTTCCCAAGTAAATAAAAGAAACAAAGGAAATGGAGCACAGAGCAGGATGGTCTTTAAAATGGTAAGGTGCCATAGAGAGGCTTTTAATAATTTAAACAATACTGCTAGGTGAGTATGGGAAAAATGAACTGAATGTCTATCATATACTATAACAATGAATTAACTAGGTATTAAGAATAAGAACTTATAATTTTTGGATTTTTAAATGTGAAAACACTGAAGTTCAGAGATGTAAATAATAATTTGGAATTCTAGGAAAATGGTGGAGTGGTAAACAGCAACAAATCAACCTTTCCAAGATTCATAGTCCAGACACTGGAAAATAACAACTTGGGGGAGAAAAGGAGGGAGGTGGATCCCTGGGACCCAGGAAGAATCTGAAGAGAAAACTTCCATAGAGAAAGTGAAGAGACAGACCACAATACAGAAAAAGGAGGGGGCAAACTGCACTTTCTCCCTGGCTCTTGACTCACAGCGTGAGAGGAAGACTGAATCTATAGACACAGTGAAGGGGGAGTGACTCCAGAGGCCTCTAAGGAGATTTCACCAATGGAAGAGATGTTGTGAGCTACAACATCTCCAGTCCAAGTGACTTCCATGTCCCCTGGAGAGGGTTCTTGGCCAGATGCCATTTTATGGAGGTGCCAACTGAACCCGGATTTGGAGCAACCATGGGTTGGCTCCTAGTGTTGAAATCCCACAGTGACAGAGTGAGGGACAACTACAAATGTCCAAGGTCATGGAGCTGAAGTCAGACTAGCAAGAGACACCGAGAATGTTGTAGGCTGAACAACTCAGGCTTCAGCCCCATAATCGCAGGCCAAGATCAGCCTGTATTCTGTGGAGGTGAAAGCACCAGAATCAGCACCATGCTCTAATCCTACTGCAGGCTTGGTAGAATTACTCAGCACTCTGCCCTACTCCTATAGCAGGCTTGCTGGGATCATCCAGCACAGGTCAGGCTCAGTCTGCCTACTTAGTCTACCAGTGACCATGAAAATGCCCTGAATTGGACTCATCACAAAAGTGTAGACCCCAGAAGATACCCACAAACTTGAAATTATAGAGAAATCTCTTTTTTTGTTGTTTTTTACTTTCATTTCTTTCTTCATTGTTTGTTTTTTATTTTTTCATGAGTATGAACATTGTTTTTAGTTTTTAGTTTTGTTTTGGTTTGTTCTTGTCTTTGTTTTTCCCTATTTCTTTCCCTCTTATCTTCTTCACCAGTTTTCAAAAGCTTGAGTAATCTTCCTTTGTCTTTCAGTCTAGCTTCTAACCTTTTTCTCTTCTTTTATTTCTCTACTTTATCCTCATTCCTTTTAAATTTCCTCCCCAAGGGTAAAATCTCTCTACTGAGTGGATATAATTTTCTGATTTGTTTTAAATTTTTTAATATAATACAGACCTTTTACCTATAAATCTTTACATCATGGCCAGGTAGGATTCATCCCAGTGATGCAGGGATGTTCAACATATACAAATCATTAAATGTAATACACCATATCCACAGTGCCAAGGCCAAAATCACATGATCATCTCAATAGAGATTACAAGTAATCAACAACAGGAATCTCATCTTATTAAAAAGCTTGTGCACAGTAAAAGAAACCACCAACAGTGTGAAGAGACAACCCACAGAGTGGCAAAAACTTTTACCAGCTATTCCTCAGAGAAATGACCAATATCTAGACTATATAAAGAAATCAAAGCACTCAGGACCCTCCCCCCAATTTAAAGACCCAATCCAAAAAATAGACATCTGGAATAAATAGACATTTTCAGATGAAGAAGTACAAACAGAAAATATATGAAAAAGTGTTCAACGTCACTGGACATTTGAGAAATGCAAATTAAAACAATATTGACATTCCATCTCACTCCAGAAAGAATGGCTATTATCAAGATATCAATCAATATCAAATGCTGGTGGGGCTGTGGGGAAATAGGAACCCTTCTCCATGCTAGGTGGGAGTATAAATTGGTACAAGCAATATGGAAATCAGGGTGGAGATTCCTCAAAAAACTAAAACTAGAGGTTTCATTTGACCCAGTTATTCCCCTCCTAGGTATCTTTCCAAAAGAATTTAAACATCATACCACAGGGATATATGCACACCCATGTTTATAGAAGCACAATTTGTAATACCTGAATCTTGAAAACAGCCCAGATGCCCATTAACGCAGAATAGATAAAGAAAATGTGGGTTTTATATACAATGGACTACTACTTTGCATAAAGATGAATAAACTTGAAACATCTTTAGGTAAATGGATGCACCTTAAGAGCATAATTTTAAGTGAAATAAATTGGGCACATGTTTAAATATCACGTTGTTTCTCTTGTGTGAGAAACCCAAATGGTAAATAAGACTAAAATGATTGATATTGGGAAGTAGGAAGAAAATGTTCAAATGAGAAAGGGAACAAAGAAAGGGGAGGGAGAATGGAGGGAGAGAATAGGCATAAATAATTTTAAAAGAATGGAAGAAAAGTAATAGAAACAAAGTTTTGTAAAGGTAGAGGGTAAGTAGAATTGAAGGGAAAGGAAGGGAATGGGAAAAAAGAATTAAGATACATTATGTACAGGTACAAATTCCCTACAATGAAAGTGATCATCGTGTATGTCAAAAATGTACCGATAAAATAAATAAATAAAAATTTAAAAAGAAATATCACAGGAAGTATTTTTAGATACAATTCTTCTTTAAGTGGAAATGCAAAGCTTATTGTTAATTCATGCTTTATAAAATAATATAAAGTAAGAAATAATCATAAATCCAAAAAATTTTAATACTATGCCTCAGCACTGATTGTGGAGCCAAGGTTCAAAGGTTTTGTCTCTCATGGTATCTTCCTAGAACCTGACCCACCACTTATATGAATTTTTTCAGAGAAGCCACAGCTGGTAGACAGCCCTATCACCTCCGGGGCTGAGGAGGATGACTTCAGGTTTCCTTCCACAGAGACCTAGAACTGATTGAGAGTTGCTGAGAGTCAAATTGGATACATCTGAAATCACATGCTTTGTAGTAATAAAGATAACTAGCATTATTTATTTATTATTAAATTAAATCTTAATATTATTTATTGAGGTTTCTGCTGTACCAGACCCTATACTGAGTGCTTTGCTGACACTGCCTCAGACAAAATTTGAGATGAATAAAAGCCATCATTGACCGTCAGCATTTGACCTCCTTGGGATGCCAAAGACACACAATCCCATTGTGTATTCAGGTCACAGAACCAGCTAATTAACCAATGTATAAACTAAGGGTTTTTTTTTTTTAAAGAAAGGGGATAAATTGATGAAGGAAGGGGAGAGGCAGGGGATTAAAAAAGTATTACGATACATTATGTACATGCACCAACTCCCCAAGATGAGTGCAGTCATTATATACTTACTGCAAGCATGTACTAATAAAAAAAATAAAAAGAAACCATTTTTTTCTCTGTCTACTAAACTTCTTCACCTCATCTTAGGATGTTCTACTGTATCTAAAAATGCTTTAAAAGTTCTTGGGTAACCTTCCAACATGATCACAATTCAGTGTCTAGTCCAGCAGAACATTGCAGAGTTGTCTGTTCCAAGAAAGTAACAAATCTAGTGAGCACCTTTGTTCTGCTCTTTCATTGGCTTCCAAGGAAGTGGTTTTACCCTTTGACCTGCCAGCTCCAGGCTGACCTAGCTGAAGATTTAGTCTGGGGTGGGCTGTGCCAAACACAAGGTCAGCCTGTTCCTTTGAAGCTACTCTCAGTTGGGTGAAGGGGAAACACTCTCATCTCCACTTAGCAAGACTTAGCGGGAAGGAGAAGAGAAATACCACATCCCAAGAAAGTCTTGCCAACTCTTGATCATTTTCATGGCCCTCCTGCCATTTCCAGAGCATACTTGTAGAAGGGATCTGAAAACCTTTGGTACCTTGTGTTTTATTTTGGACCAGGGACTAAGCTGAAACAGCAGAGAATGTTTCAAAGCCCTGTCACATTCACCTTTATCTTCCACAACTCACACCTGATAAGAAATTCTGTGCTGTGAAAGAACCAGAGTTCCTTGAGTTGTCAGATTCCTGAGTAGTAACAGTACACCCCTCTCTCTCTTTTTCACATGTTATATCTGTGTGCAATCCCCACTTCCTGGGGAATGATTAGGCATCATGGATTTTCACATTCTTGAGACTATGAAACTTCCTAGATTTTTAATATCACTCCATCCCGCATTACCTCAACTATATCTGAAATAGTATGGCCATGGAACTGGAAACAATATTGTAATCATTGTAAAGTTATTTGGAAATGGCTGAAGAATCTAAAATTTCCATTAAATTTGCTTTTAAAAGAAAATCCTCAGAGCCGGGGATTTAGCTCAGTGGCACTGCGCCAGCCTCACAAACACAAGTTCCTGAGTTTGATCCCTGGTACCAAAAAATAAAAAAATACTCTATTCTCTAAACTTTAAATATGACTACTTAAGGCTTTTATTTTCCTCCTTCAGAGATAATGTGAAATACATACAATCAGGGAGAAACTTTCACTGTGATTATGCATATAAATAAAATTTTCAACAAAATGTATTTTCCCACGTATTATCAATAATAAGTATATATTAATCCATCTCATACTGGGTTCTTAAATAATCACAGGGTAAAAAATATTAATCCAATTATAGCTTTAAATCTCAGTTTTCAATCCCAACAAAATTAGGTAATTTTTATTTCTAAAAGAAAAAGAAATCTTTGTCTACTGTCAGTTACTCGTTATAATGGTTAATCACATTGTCAACTTGACTGGTTTAAGAGATGCATAGAAGATTGGTAAAGCATACTTTGAGGTGTATCTGTAAGGATGTTTCCAGAGATGATTGGCATGTAGGCCAGCAAACTGAGGTAGAAAGACTTATCCTGATTATGGCTGGCCCAACCCAATAGGCTTACACTTGATGGAACAAAAAGAGAAGGAGGAGGTCAGCTTGTGTTTGAAAAGCTCAATTCTGTCTTTTGGGGCCAGGGATTTAGCACAGTGTTTCGAGTGCCTGCCTTGCAAGCCAAGGTCCTGGGCTCAATGCCCGATCCCCCCCCACCCCCCCAAAAATTCTATCTTTTGCTATTGCCATCAGACTTGAATTTCTTCAGCCTTTCAAGGCAGACTCATACCAGGTCTTCAGCTTTTGGACTAAGCATGTACCGGATCCTCTGGCTCTTCAGCATGCCAATAGGTGACTGTTGTGGACTATTCTGCCTCTGACCTTGCAAGCCAATATAGATATTCTGTTCCTCCAGAGAACCCTAACCAACGTACTCAATGAAATTTACTTCCAGGAATTAAAATGAGTCTCATAATCAAATTGTGAATATACATATAGACATTTTTATTGCACAAACATAAAGATATAGCTAATTGCCAATGCCTATGGCAAATAAGGTATAGAGCCAAAACCTTGGATATGCATAGCTAAAGGCTCTTTACAGAAGAGGTCAATCTCTGGACCAGAATCTTGTTTAAATCAAATTAGCTGCTGCCTTTGCCTGGTAGATATCAGAACTGTGAAAGTTTAGGAAGTTGCTACCTGCATTATGAAGCTGTTCACTAAGTCATAAGCTCCTGAAGGGCAGGACTGGGTGCTACAAGAATTTCTTTTTATAATTAAAAGAATCATATCACAATGATATATGTGCACCCATGTTCATAGCAACACAATTTGTAATAGCTTGGAAACAGCCCAAATGCCCATCAACTGGAGACTGAATAAAGAAAATGTGGATTTTTTATAAAATGGAGTACTACTCAGCCATAAAAAATGAGAAATTAGAGACATTTATAGCTAAATGAATGCACATTGAGGTGATACTCTTAAGTGAAATAAATAGAACACACATGTATAAATACTGAATAGTTTCTCTAGTGTGAGAAAATGAAAGTGTAAATAAGGACTAAAATGTATAATAGATAATGTGAAATAGGAAGAAAAGAGGCAAAGGGGAAGGGAAAGTGGGAGGGGTAGGGGAAAGGAAAGAAGGGGATGGAATTAATATGAGAAAATAAAATAGAAACAAAGTTTTTGTAAATAGGGAGGGATGGAGGGGTTCAAGGGAAGGCAGGGGAAGGGGGAAAAATAAGAACCAAGAGAGACTATGTAAAGGTGCAAATTTCCAATGATGAATGTCATTATATTGTATACCTAAAATGTACCAATGATTAGGATGAATAATTGATAATGCAAAATAGGAAGAAAAGGTCCAAAGAGGTAGGGGTAGTGGGAGGGCCAGGGGAAAGGAAAAATGCTGAGAAATGGAAAAAATGGAAATAAAGTTTTTGTAAATAGGGAAGGGTGGAGAGGGTGAAGGGAGGGCTAGGAATGGGGAAAAAATGAAAACCAAGATGCATCATGTAAAGGTACAATTCCCAATGAGAAATGTAAATGTGTTGTATACCTAAAATATACCAATAAAGAATTTAATTAAAAAAAAAGAATTTTTTTTTAACAGGTCCTATGTTAGCATGTTGAATATTATAGCTTTGATAAATAATGTTTATTTACAGACTATCATTAATATGGGTTCACTTCTGTGTCTAAAATCACCCTAAGAAGGTAGGAGGACCCCTATAGAACTGATAATAGACCATAGATGTTTTATTTGGAGGAAGTTGGAAGAACTGTGGCACTCACCACATGCTCAGGTTTATACCAGCTTTGCAAGACTGGTACTTCTCACCCCTGGGCTTCAGGGGCAATGTCTTTTCTTCAGAATCCCCACTCCAATCCAATAACACTCTCCTCTCAAAGGATTACTCACTGTTTTAAAAGGTCTTGTTCATTTATTATTTGTTCACTATTTTATTGTTTGCCTCCCCCACTGATATTTAAACTCCAAGAGAACAGGGACATTGACCTCATTTCCAGCTGCATGTCTGGGACCTAGAATCAGGTCTGGAACATAATAGATACTCAGTAAATGAATTCTAGTCTCTAACCAGAGAAACCTCAAACAAGTTGCTCTCCCTAGGTCTTGAGTCTTTATCCACACAATCAAGGAGGTTGTAGGTAATTGTTAAGGTTCCATTTGACTATAAAAGAACATCATCCTTCAAAATATTAATCTTTGTTTATATTAAATTCTAATATTTATATATATTGCCTTTCATAAATTTGTATTTAATAGATTTAATGTATTTAAATACTTATATTAAATAGGTTTATATTTTGCAAATAATATAAACATAATATTTGTATATGTTAGTATACTAATGTAACCTATGTTAATAAATCAAAATTATTGGTAAGAGTAGGTCAGGGCCATATAGCCATTCGTCTTTATTATTGAATTTCCATTTAAAATATATTCTCAACCTAATTTCTCTGTATCTGGGAAAACAGTGAACCTTCAAGTTACTAACGGCCTGACATGTGAATAACTAGGTTATGACTGGAATTTTAATTTTAACTTACAACCAAAGTCTTGAGTTATGACCCAAATGCCAGCCATTTGTGCTTCCAGATAGCCTCAGATACATATTTAACCCTTAAAGAGTTGTGGAAGGAATATTACAACATCCTTTCCTGTGTGGGCTTAATTGGGAAATCCCAGGCCAATGTCTCTCTAAGGACACTAAGATCTGCCTGTATACAGGGAAGAGACTGAAGGCTGTATAGAGGACCCTAAGCTTTCATTGACCAACTGGAGTCACAACCAGCCCTGAGAAACAAATTGAGATCATAAGTCAAAGATCTACTCTAATTTTAATACCAGATAATCCTTTACCATTTGTTGATTCTAGTTTTTTAAATATTTTATTATAGATTGCTGAAATCCCTTTTGCAGAGTTCCATTAGAGACCTTTATAGTTCACTTCTCTGTGCAGACAAGACAAGACATAAACAAGAACATATCCACAGATCCAATGAGCAGGAGGAGAGACAGACCTTCCTTTAAATGCCTGGAGACTTAAGGAACACCATAGGCATTATTAAAAGTAAGATCTGTTTCCATTGTCAAAACACTAGCAAGGGGACCTGGGTCATGCACCTGAAAAAGTAAGTACTTCTGATATAGGGGGAATTATAACTCCCAACCTGTTAGATGTCAGATATGCCAAATTCATGTCCTCTGAAATCAAAGAATTAATTCCAAAGGACAATGGAGGTTAAGAGTAGGAAAAGTTTATTGGGGAACAGGAAAACTCCTGAGACAGGTGGGGTCCTGGA
This sequence comes from Heterocephalus glaber, assembly GCF_053883595.1. NCBI lineage: Eukaryota > Metazoa > Chordata > Mammalia > Rodentia > Bathyergidae > Heterocephalus > Heterocephalus glaber. Next base: position 5,992,178 of record NW_028258310.1, on the reverse strand, counting down.
AGTGGGTTATCCCTGAGTCCTCTTCTCTAAGAATGCTTTATAGAGCAAAATCACAAGTCTGGTACAAGTCTGAAATAAGGAATGTAACCCAGCCTTTTTTCTGCATCTATTGAGATGATCATGTGATTCACTTAATACGGTGTATTACATTTTTTGATTGGCATATGTTGAACCATCCCTTCATCCCTGGGTTGAATCCTACTTGATCATTGTGTATAATGCTCTTGATAATTTGCTGTATTCTGTTTGCTGTATCTTATTGAAGATTTTCTTTCATCTATGCTCATTACAGAGATTGGTCTGTAGTTCTCTATTTTGGTTGGATTCTTCTCGGTTTTGATATCAGGGTAATGCTTGCTTACAAGAATGAGTTTGGGAGTATTGCTTCCCATTCCATTTCATTGAAGAGCTTGAGGAGTAGTGGCATTAGATCCTCTCTGAATTTCTTGTAGAATTCAGCAGTGAATCCAGCAGGCCCTGGGCTTTTTTTGTTGGGAGTTTTAAAATTACTTCTTCAATTTAACTGACTGATAGTGGGTTGTTTAGAATCTTCATATCTTCTTTTTTTTTAAGAGTAAGAAAATTTATTGGGGGAAAGATAGCTTCTGTCTAAGAGAGACAGAAGGGAGACCAGAAAATGGGTTGCCTGCTCAAGCAACTTCTCAAAGGTGTTTTATGGAACAAAGCCATAAGGTGAGGTGGGACAAAACTGTAGTCAACTAGTAAGATTACAAGTACAGTTGCCTAGGTAATACTGATCCAGTGAGAAATCACAAGGTGGAAAAAACTATGAACAACCAATGAGATTATGACAAGTATATTTGCTTAGGTAATATTGATTAAATAGGGATCTAATGGGGAAACAAGTCAAATAGCAAGCATACAAGGAATGAGCAAGGTTTTTTCAGTGGTAAGGGGTGGTTCAGGGATCTTTCTTAGAAGATCTTGGTCCCCCACCCAAGTGATTGATACCTATTTAGAATATCAATCACTGCTATTCATCCTTAGGGGAAGAACATGAGTGTGGTTGGTTATCTCCTTTTACAATGCTGGCCTTCAGTGAATGTGTCTTGATTTTCTTCCATATTGGCTCCTTGTGGGCTGGCCCTGTCTAACTGCCAACAAGATATCTAATTAATTTACCTATCTGCAATACTCCCCCCTCTGAAGAAGTACCCCTAACTGCTGTGAGGGGCAAAGGGCAAAGACCATTCTGGCTACTTCAGGCCAAAGAGGGTTGTGATCGGCATCAGAGTTACTTTATAAAGAGTCTATCTAAAGGCCCTCCATAGGTGCCAGGCATTGTCATCTTGGGTAGGTGTATAGCTTTGAGTCTGGAGGAGGCAAAGCCAAAGAAACAGTTAAGAATACATGAACCAAATAATAAGTTCAGCAGGATTGCTATGAATATTGCCAATAAGCATTTCCACCAGGAGGAACTAGTAACAGCTTCCCACAAAGAGGATAAGGAGAAGGTCCAGGGGACTTCAGAATCTGACATAGAAGTCATATTGTAGTTTAGCAGTTATGAGCTATTTACAAGGTCGTGGTGAACCCTGGTAAAAGATCCAGCACATTTGGCTTTGGTTCCATTTGTATGACTGCTTGGAGTTTGGCCACCTCTAGGCAAGAATAAACAAAATTTTTAAGAATTTAAAGCATGTATAATCCAAGCATGAGCACTAGAATGGAAGAGGAAAGAGAGACACTTAGAAAATGTAAGTGATTATAACTGTTGTGCCCAGATTGTAAGGTCCCAGAGACCACCAGGAGGCCGTTTCCGATGTAAGCACATGAGGGTCATTTATTCAAGCTTAAGCAGGGACTCTCAATTGTCACCGACACAGCGGATCGAGATTGAGAGCCCCGAGTTCCAAATTAGCGGGGTTTTTATAGAGGTTACAGCAAGGTTTGGAGATTTTCCACTTAGCAGTTACATGATTGGTTAACATTCAGCGAACATGAAGTGTACATTTTTGATTGGCTGAACTCATCAGGGGTAAGGGGGGATTATGTATAGGTTTTACAAAAGAAAAGAAGGACAAAGGTTAGTGGGCAACTGTCATGTATTGATGGTCAGCAGACACGGTGACTAATGGTCACGACCACTCAGCACTGACAGTCAGCACATTAACAGACGGTTCCTACAGATAGTGGGCCCAGGATGTTCATTTCCTGGGTAAACTGATGGCTGAGTAATTAACTTAGGAACTTTGGTTTGTTACAGATTGTATCTTTTGTTCCAGAGCGAACACATTTTAACCATTAATTTGAGAGGCTAGGGGAATGGTGGATTTTAGCAAAATGGAGTCGCTTTGGTCTCACAATAACCTGTTAGCTCTTAAGTCTGATATTTTGTCATAGGTCTCTCTAGTTTTACCTGTAAGAAGATAGAGACAATTGGAAAAAATTTTACTAAGAAATTTAAAACTCTAGCTGAGCTCTTATAGATTTTACTGTAGTTTTTTCCTAAGGATCCATAACCATGGTCAGCTACTGGTATAGCTGGAAACTGCCAGAAGGGGTCAGGGATTGGAGCCCTTTTTTATATCTAGATTTATTAATATGACATTATTTTTATACCTCTTTGGAAATTCTTTTCAGTTGGGTGTTTAAGACCAAGTTAAAGTGAGGCCTGTGTCAATCAAAATCAACCTCTTGCTACCTATCAAGGTCAGTTAAGTCTCCTCAGGCACTACTTTGGAACCATGCATAGACCCTCTCAGCTCCTCTGTCAGTGTCAACCATTGAGAAGGGTCATGGTCTTCATTGACCATGCTGCTTTCAGTGAAAGTGTGGGAAACTTTTCCCTCTTGGTAACCCTTCTTTTGCACATGGTACATTTCTACTCTGGTGTCCAGCGATCTTCCTGCTCAGGAGGTTGGGTGACCTACCAAGAATGTAGGATCCTGTAGAAAAGGTTCCTTCATGTCCTGGATTCTTTGTTGACTTTGGAGGGCCAGGGCCCAAATATTGGCTATCCCCTTAGCCCAGTTACTTTTCTAATTTTGGTCTCCAAACTTTAGTTGTTGAACACCCAGAAGATCAGTAACATTAATAGTGCAGTAGGAGCACTGAGCTTAATTATTATAATTTTGTCTGACCATTAAGCACTTTTGAAATATAAAGCAGTGAGAGGGCTGTTATTTCTTACCAACCATGATTGTTTTAGTAGTTGAAACCCTGCAGGATGTTAACAGACAACAGTTATACATTGTATAGAGAAATTTGAGATCAAGAGCCAGACATAGTATTTTAGCATGGCAATCATGATGACATTATCCTCATAAAACTTACATGGTCCATCTTAGTATGGAATAATCTTTCAGTCAAATACCTCCATCTGATCACAAGGCATTAAATGACATAAGAAAAACTCTTATTTGTTATCCTTCAATGGAATGCCATTTAAAGAGAACATGCATATTGGACTACAAGTGTACCTTAGAAATTCATAATGTTTAGTCTCTAATTTTAGTGTGTGAGGTTGTTTGGAGTGTTTGACATCTGGAAATCCCTAAGTGTAGTGACGCATATAACATATACATCACATAAGTTCTTAAGAAAAACTATTATTTGACTGGTTATCCCATGTTGGGTTGACATGTACCTCTTATCACAAGTAGCTGGAGCATAAAATAAAGGCAGATACCTGCATCAAAAAAAGATCATTACCATAAACAATATCTTAGAAGACTTGTACACCCAGAAGGCATGAAAGTATGTAATACACCACGAAATAACAATGAATATCACAGTTATGTAAAAACCTTTGTCCCTTAATTTAGTTTTGTACCAAGAGCATTTTTAATAAAACCTCATTGTTTTCCCACAGAAAGCTTAGCAATTTGACCATGATCAGTGTATACATATCACAATAATGTGTTTAGCAATGTATTTCCTATGAGGCTGTGGAAATTATTGGTATCCCCTTCATGAACAAGGGCTGGAATAAATTTTTCCAGGCAGCTATTCCTTTATTCACCAAGAAGAGTCCTGTTCAGTAGTTTTCCTAAGACCAACAGTCCTTAATTATCTTAACAAATTTTTAGATGACCTATGAGAGCCAGATCATAACAATTAACACATTTTTGACCAATGAAAAATTCCTGAGTTAATATATACAGACAACAATATGTACTGTATTTGTAAGACCAGTTGACATTATTGGGATCATCTGGCAACCTGGGGGAAGTGTGTCTTTAATGACATCACTAAACAACTTGAGTTATAGGCAAACATCTTAAAAAATCCAAAATGCCAAAAGAAAAAAGCTGTTGAGCTCAATAAAAACAGCTGTATGTGTTGTAAAAAATTAAACCAACAAACACACACATAAGACAACTTGTTTATAAACCAGAGTGCACTCAGATGTATTTGGCCAAGTTGAATTATAATAACCCTTTTATAATTTTTATGTTTGTAACTACAAAAAAGACTAGTCAGAACTTTTGTAGGTCAATTAACAGAGATCTCTTGTAGTAAGAATCAGAAGAAATAAAAATCTTTTACACCTATAAAAGCAAAGACCATTTTAAAACAAGCCTTATGCTGATAGCTTATCTGATTGCAACACCCAGCTACACAGGCTTCTCAGGGTTGCTTAGATTGTTGTTTGATAGCCACATGTAACTTTTTCCTCTAAAGCGACAGACTTAAAAGTAATTTTAACTATCTCCAGGGGGGTGCGCTCAGCCTAGATTTGGGTGTAGAAGGAGCCTATGTGATACTCTTTGGATCTAAGTATGAATTCCAGACAGTGAGGGAAGGAAGCCTGCCAATGATCCAACCTGCTGTGCTGCAGGTGTCTACCTAAGACAATTTTTTCCATTTTGAAAAAAAAAAGGGAAAGAAGGCATCCCCATCTATCCCTCTTGTTCTGTGCCCAATATAAGCTGTTCCTTAGATTTTATCTCATCCAGTGCCAGTGGCAGCAGACTAGAGGTGCAAGGACGTGGCCAGAGCTGAGTTAGCTGCTCTTACTATTCTCTAATTTTGCCTGAGGGCTAATAAAAGCCAAAGAAATTTGGACTAAAACTTTTACATTTATTTTTTGAGAGTTTCAGGATTAAACCTAGGCCACTTTTCTATATGACCCATAGATAAGTGAAGGTCAGCTTTACTCTGGAAGGGTTCCAGGAAAGGGAAACTCACCATTCTGGAACTTCACCATTCTGGAACTTCACCATTCTGAAATCCAGCAGCCACAGAGGGAAATGCCTTGAACCAAACACTGTTGAGAACTCTGTTATTTCTCAGGGGCAGGGCAGTGGAGAAGGGACAGAAGAGTGCCTTTATGTATGGCACAAGAACTAAGTCTTAACCATCTCAGGTATAGAAGGACAATTAAGATCAGGAGCTTTTCCAGAGTGGATCTGTAATTCTTAGCAAAACATGTCTCTAGAGACAAAAGCTATGATTGATGCCAACTGCATTGCCAAGCAGAAAATCAAACCAATAATCAAAGAACATGAATGGGTGCTTCCTGCCACTTGAAAGAGAATAAAAGTGTTCTAAATACATTGTTTAGGACTTACCCTTTTAATGAATTACTCTGAATCTATAATATATACTTTATGATTTAAATACCCTACAGGCTGTTGAGCAGGTCCCCAATCTTGTAGAAACACTCATAAAGTCATATCTCACTTATTATTAACATACAAACTCAGGCAGTTTCCTGTAGGCAGGCACTTAGAAGTGCTTGTTTGAGCTTCTGGAATTCAGTCTAGGAATAAGTTTCCCAGGTTAAAATATGGGTGTCTGGCTCTTGGGTTTCTCTATAGCTAATAGAGGGGTCACTCAATCTCAATATATCCTGCTGTCTGAAGGCCACAAAAGCCTGTAATTTCTAGGAATGTCCTTAGCTGTTTAAATGTCTTGGGCTGTGAAAAGGAAAGAATTGGTTTAATTCTGTCTTCCCCCAGTCTTTGAGTTCCCTTAGATATAATAAGGCCTAAATATTTTATCACAAGGCTGCAAAGTTGTGCCTTAGATCTAGAAACATTATAACCCCTGTCTGTTAGAAAATTCAGCAGAGTGCAGATGTCACAGCTAGAAAGCTCTTCTGAGGGGACATATAACAGCATACCTTCTACTTATTGCAAGACTGACTTGGAAAAAACTATAGTATTTCCTTCTATCCAATCAGGATCTAGGGATATCCTCATCTTTTTCCTGATAAATAGTTGACAATTTAAAATAATTGAAGGGCTTGGTTCTCATCTTAGATCTTCAAGAATACATGCCTGAAAATGTCTTCTATTTTAATCTCCTATCTGATTGTCAGGCCAGTGAGGGTCTTGTATAGGAACTGCTTGAGTTCCAGTAGGAACCAGTTGTTCTCCTGGCGGCCTGTCTTTTGAGCTTCCAAAATTAAGATAATATTTGTCTCTACATGTGGTAGCAGCTTGTAACACTACTCATCTCTCATTAGAAATCAATGTTTGATTGAAGAGCAACATTACATCTTTCTAACCTAGTCCACAGGTCTGATTAAGTCCTCTAAAGACCTCAATGTACATATCAGAGCCATCTGAAAACTTTCTTAGGTCTTATTTGAGCTGTCTTAGGTCACTGAGAGAAAAAGACACATTAACACAGGTAGTCCTATATTTGCCATTTACTTCCTGCAAGGGATATTGTCTTTGAGGGACCTGAACAACTTAGCTAAGGATGGATATAGCTTCACGGAGGTTTTAATTATGGCTGGCCTAGAAACTCCACCCTCAGCACCCAGTAGTTGGGGTTAAAGTTGCCTGGGAAACTTTATTCTCAGGTTCTAAAGGCTTAGAAGTCCTGAATGCATTAAGGGTGAGGTGTCTCATTTTTCTAAGGCCCACATTTACATTTGAACACAAGCAAGGACTACTTTTTAATGTAAAGAAAGTCTCAACATAAGATGATTTTGACCATTTTCTCTCTCTTACAGTATAATTCTAATTGTGAGATAGCATCATAGTACCTTCCACTGTGTACTCCTCTTAAGAAGGTAGGCACACCATGTGTGGATGTAGAGAAATACTAAATTGCCCCTTAATACATTCTAAAAGAGTACACATTTCAGCTATGGAGTTCCCAATCTGAAACAAGAGAGACATACAGCATCCTATAAGTCCCTGCTTGATTCCTATGCCCTTAGGGCATCCCCAGGGTGTCCCCCAAGATTTATTCCACTCCAGGGCAAGTAGCTACCATCTGGGGAGAGATCCAGAAAACAAAACTGGACTGGATGATCTACCCTTTACCAGAGCCATGATCTTATCTTCCTCAGGGAACTCATATCCTTACTCCAGTTGGTAATCCTAAAGCACAAGTTTCAATTGACTCAGCCATACCAATCATATTTAAATCACTGCTTTCTAGTTCCTTGAAAGAGACAGAGGAAAATAGGTCAACAGTCAAATTAGGGCACTTTTCCTCCAAAAGAGATCACCTCCAGAGATGGTAGGTCAGATATTCTGCCCTGGGCCCTAGAGCAGAGAAAGCTCTGAGACATTTCTGTTGTCTATCCAGTCATTTAGGCAACTTTTATTAGCAAGACAAGGCTAGTCCTTTAAGGTGCATTTTAAATTCACTAAGTATTTGAAAACTCATAAGTATTCCTAGCAGCCACAATCCATGTTAGTAAAGGCAACTTTGTCAAATTTCTATGCTTGTGAAGGAAGAGAAAGGCTGACCAAAATCTCCTTTATTCTAGTTAGCATGTAAAAACACAAATACAAGTTACTGATTGCTATTTTCCCTGGTGTAAGATAAAACAGTTGTTGTGCATTTCCTTAGTCTTATTTCCTGGGAGGAGGAGGAGTCTGACTGCAAGGGATTCTCAAATGAACTCTCAACAAGTTGGAGAAAAGTTTAAGGGGAGTTTTTAACTCACTAGCAGAGAGAAAAAGTCCAAATAAAGCTCAAGCCAATTAAACATCCAAAAAATCACCACATAGCACAAGGTTCCAAAGTCCACAACTTGTCAGCAAAGGTATTTTCCTTCTCTACACACATAAATGACGAAGACTATGCCTAGGGGGAGAGAAGGTTCAGGTAGTTTTTACTCATCAAAGATTTGCTTTTTACATCTGACATGGGGTCCTATCTTACTAGTAGAGAAAGCAGTCCAAACTTGTAGCTCAACTCTTTAACTGAGGCTTAAAAAGGGCTCTAATGGCATCATTTCAGATCACTCTGAAACAGAGGATATCTGATGATCACTGACAGAGTTCCCCTTTCACCTCACTGAGGAGCCTGGATAGGGATGAGATGCGATTTTCTGCTGATTAGCTGGATGGCCTGTTAAAAGCTAGTTTCTCCTGAGGTAACTGCCAGAGAGTGGCCCTGGCCATGACCTCTCAGTTGTCACCTCAGTTTCCACTAGTTCACACAATTAGAGATATGTCTCCAAAAGGAACCCAATTGCCTATCTGGTCAATGTTCCACCTGCCATTGGCTTCAGTGGGAGTGGGAATTCACCAAGGGGCAACTGGAGAAACCTGTCCTCTGCTTTCAGAGTGGTAGCTGCCCTAAGGGCAATTACTAGCTGGCAGAGTAACCACCATTTGCTTACAGTGATATAAGGGACAGATAAAAGTCTCTTTATCTGAGATGATTTCATAAGAAACTCATTTTACAGCATTTTAAAACAACTAAGTCCAAATGAAACATATACAAAACAAGAACAAAATGTAATTTTAACACAGGTCAATGCATCATAAGAGAAACAAGAAATTTGCAAACATTTAAAACATCCAACTTAAAATTAAGACATTTTTGAAACAAAAGCTGAAACAAAGGCCAGAATTTATGAAACAAAACCCAGAATCTATGAAACAAATGTCCAGAGACTATGAAACAAAATGTCACAATCTATGAAGCAAAAAAATCAAAGTTAGAACCTATGAAAGAAAACTCTTACCTCCAACCAGTAATCTCAGTGGAAGACCTCTAAAATGATATAGGGGGAAGAGATGCATCTCTCAAACCTGCTAGATATCCAAAACACATGAGTTAGTGTTCTCTAAAATCAAAGAATGAATTCTAGGAACAATGGAGGTTAAGAGTAGGAAAAATTTATTGAGAGAAAGATAGCTTCTGTCTAAGAGAGACAGAAGAGGGACCAGAAGATGGGTTGCCCCTCTTCATATCTTCTTGCTTCATCTTTGGTAATTCATATGCATCTAGAAATTTGTCCATTTCTTCTGTTTTCCATCTTATTAAAATTCAGTTTCTCAAAGTAGGTATTAATGACCTTATGGATTTCTTCAGGACCTTTTGTGATTTTTACCCTTTTCATTTCTAATTGAATGAATTTGAGTCTTTTCTTTCCTTTTTTTGGTAAGGTTGGCTAAGGGTTTGTCAATTTTATTTAATCTTTCAAAGAATCAACTCTTCAATTCATTGATTCTTTGTATTGTTTTCTTAGCCTCAATTGCATTAATTTATGCTCTGATCTTTATAATTTCCTCCTTCATATGAGCTTTGGTCTTGACTTGCTCTTCTTTTTTTATAAACTTGAGGTTCAACAATAGGTTATTTATTTGAACTCACTTTGTTATGCATCACTATAAATTTCTCTTGTAGCATTGCTTTCATTGAGTGCCATAAGCTCCAGGTATGTTGCATTGGCATTATCATTTCATTGTAGAAACTGTCTAATTACTTCTTTAATTTTGTATGTGACTCATTGGTTGCTAAGGAAGGTGTTACTTAATTTCCATGTATTTATGAAGTTTTTGTGATTTCTTTTGCATTTGATTTCCAATTTCATTATACTGTGGTTTGAAAATATGCATGTGATAATTTGAATGCCTTTGCATTTACTTATGTTCTAAGAGCTAGTATTTGGTCTATTTTGGAGAAAGTCCCATGTGCAGCTGAGAAGAATGTGTATTCTGTTGGGGTGTGGAATACTATGTAGACATCTACTAAGTCCCTTTGTTCAAAAGGTTGGTTCACCTTCTCCATTGTAGGTGGGAGTGCATACTGGTGCAACCACTGTGGAAATCAGTATGGAGATACCTCAAAGAACTAGGACTAGAGGTCCCATTTGACCCAGCTATTCCCCTGCTGGGTATCTTCCCAAAAGAATTAAAAGAATCACACTACAGTGATATATGTGCACCCATGTTTTTAGTGGCACAGTTTGTAATAGCTAAAGCTTGGAAGCAGCCCAAGTGCCCATCAACTGGAAACTGGATAAAGAAGATGTGGTTTTTTTCATAAAATGAAGTACTAATCAGCCTTAAAGAGCCAGAAACTAGAGACATTTAAAGCTAAATGTATGCATATTGAGGCCATACTTTTAAGTGAAATAAATAGGACACACATGTGTAAATACCAAAATTTCTCTAGTGTGAGAAACTGAAAGCATAAATAAGGATTAAAATGGTTAAAATGAATAATTGATGATTTGAAATAGGAAGAAAAGTTCCAAAGGTGTAGGGGAAGTGGGAGGAAAAGGGGAAAGGAAAGAAGGGAAAGAAAAAATGATGATAAAAGGAAAAAATGGAAACAAAGTCTTTGTAAATAGGGAAGGGTGGGGGGTGAAGGAAGCACAGGGAATGGGGAAAAAATAAGAACCAAGATACATCATGTACAAGTACAAGCACCCAGTGATAAATGTAAATGGATTATATACCTAAAATGTACCAATAAAAGAATTTAACCAAAAAAAAGACAAAAAAATTTGGTTCAATTCTGATTTGTTTTGTTGATTTTTTTTCTAGTTGGTCTGTTTATTTGTGACAATGAGGTTTTAATTCCCCTGTTACAATTGTATTAGTGCTTATTTAATTTTTCAGGTCCATTAATATTTGTGTTATATAGTTGGGTGCACTAGAATTTGTTCTCTATATATTTATGACTGTTAGCTCTTCCTCTTGGATTTTTCCCCTAAGTATGGAATGACCTTCTTTGTCTCTTCTGATTAGTCTTGATTTGAAATCCACTCTGTCTGCAAATAGAGTAGCTACCCCTGCTTTTTTCTGGCTCCTGTTGCATGGAGCATTATTTTCCATCCTTTGACTTTCAGTCTAAGAATTTCTTTTGGAGTTAATGTGTTTCTTGTATGCAAAATATTGTTGGATCTTGTTTCTTCATCCATTTTGCCAATCTGTTTCTTTTGATAGGTGAATTGAGACCATTTATATTGATAGTTACAACTGATATGTATTGACTTATCCTTGTCATGTTATTTTTGTGTTGTTGCTTCCCTTTCCCTTCTGTTTAATTAGTTGCTTTGCCTGTAGATTCATTCTGCTGGGGTTCATGGAGTTGTAGTCTTCATTATTGGGTATTTCTAAAAAATAAAATCAATGACTTTGGTAATTTGGAAATCAGGCTTCTAAGAAGCATGAAACTAAACCGAGCAGTCTACAATGCTCTCTTCCTGCATTGAAATAAGGGAAATTACTTTTTCACTCCCTCCCAATCCACTTTTCTCCTGCAGCCCACCAGATCAATGTCACACAACACACACTTTGACCACATTTAGAAACCTAAAATGTTTCTGTTGCTGGTTGTTGAAGCCACATTTCTTTACCAGGTTTGCAAGATCTGCCACAGACCAGCCAGCTTCTCCTCTCTGACTTCATCAACTACAGCTGATACCCTCTGTCCCTTCCAGGTCCAGTGTCATCACTGCTCTACCCCAGATCTCACACCAGTCCTGCACATTCAGGCCATCCTTGCCCTGCTGGCTGAAGTCCCAACAGCTTCTCCCAATTGTCACATCCCTTGGCCCCTTTAATATCTTATTCAGGTATCTTCTCCTTTTGTGCAATAGTCCCTGCCTTGCTTACAACTTCAGTCCTTAGATTCATTTTGTTACACACAATCTAGTCCTTTGGTACATTAGTATATGATAATGATACAGATTGAGTATCCCGTATACAAAATGCTTGGGGTCAGGAGTGTTTCTGATTTTTTTCAAATTTTGGAATATCTGCATATTCATGAGATACCTTGAAGATACCTAAGCATGAAATTCATTTATACCTCATAGCCTGAACATGATTTGATACATTGTTATTAGTGACCTGAGGCATGAAATAAAATGTAATAGAATGGAATTTTCTACTTGTAGCATCATATCAGTCCTCAAAGTTTTGACTTTTGAGACTTTTTGGAGTTTGGATGCTCATATTAGATTACCTGTACTATTTTGATGTGCAGTATTTTGATCTTGCTGTTGGAGTATATGAAATAGTATGGCAGGCCCACCTGGGAGGAGGCCTTGCCTGAGGATCTCATCTGGTCCATGGAGTCAGTTTGTCTGGCCCTCAGAGATCCAGCTGCTTTATATTTCTCAGTTAGTTGCCTCAGAAGGGTTTTTACTGACATTTTAAAAAGAAAACCAGAAAATATAACTTAAAAAATAATGGTTTCACATTGTGGGCCATGAAATAAATTATATTACTATGTATTTAAATGATGCATTTAAATTATACAAAATGCATGGATTTTTTTTCTCTGGGATGATTATAGACATTATACACATCCACAGAGAATGCTCAGTGGTCACATAAATTTTGTAAATACTAGATTAAATAAACAGATTTCCCTACTTTCTAGTATTGCTCAGAATCTTCAACATTTGCACTGGGAATCCCGCGGAGTGAGTTAGTGTGTATACTACCTCTCTAATTATACTAATCACGGGAGTATTTTTTACACAGCAACTTCTATTCCACGGAACTATTTCTGGCCAACACTGGTGTGGTCTGGGTGTTATCTTCCAGCAGCCTCCTCATCAAAGTCCTATTTTAACCCTCAGCAAGAAGCAGCTACAGGAAATGTTTGTTTTTCTGTTCCTGACTTCTATCTATGTCTTATCTTCAGACTCTGTGAAGGTTTTCTGTTCCTCAAAATTGAACCACATCACAAACTGGATCATTCTTAGCCTCTTTCGCATATCCTCAGTCTGAACTCCAGTTCAGGGAGGCAGCCTGATACAGTGATTAAAACCATGACCCTAGAGGACTACAGCCCAGCTTTAAATTATAGCTGTGCAACTCCCAAGCTGTGTAAACTGGAAATTTCTTAAATTAATGGTGTTCCTTCTATGAAGGAGAAATAATTATAGATGTACCTCATAAGATTTCATGAGAGCATAATATATGAAAAGTGCTATATTAGTCTGCTGCTAATAACACCATATCACAGACTGGGAAAATTACAAAGAAAAAGGTTTATTTTGGCTCATGGTTCTGGAGATGCAAGACCTCATCTGATGATGGCCTTCTTGCTGGCAGAGCCCTAAGGTAGCACAGGGATTTGTCTAGTCTCTCTCTCTCTTCTAAAGACCTTAGTATTTAATCAAGGAGGTTCCACCTTGACAACCTTAAGTCCTGACCACTTCTCAAAGATTCCACCTCTGAACATCATAGTCATGTTATGTTTCTACCATCTTAATATTTCACAGTGGGCATCAAATTTTGACACATGGAGTCTTGGGGGGAATTCAAACCCCATCCAAACCACAGAAAGTATTATATGGAATCTGGCTTCTACTGTGTGCTATCAGTATGAACTTATAGCATAATCCTCAATTCTATTTCTCTACAGTTAGCAATTTTGAAGACCCATGTAAATTCTAAAACACTAGGAAATCTGACACTTAAAAATTCCTTGCTATAATTACCTTAGAAAAACCTTCTGTACTCTGTTGGAAAAAAGAAAGAGGAAAAATAGAATGAAATAACTGATTTTGGTGAGAAGAGAAAGGATTCTGGGCTGACTGTTGCTTCAGAAATGTATTCTTTATTAATCTGCTGCAGAGGCCAGCACACTTTTCTGTCATAGACCAAATAGTAAATATTTCAGGCTTTGGATGATGTAAGATTTCTGTGGTGACTACTCAACTCTGCCAGCATAGGGTGGAAGCAGGCATAAGCAATATGCAAAGGAATGTGCATAATTCTGTTGGATAAAACTTTACAAAAATAAGAAGCTAGCTGGATTTCTCCTGCAGCTTGTGTTTCCAGGTCTCTGTTTCATTATCAACTCTGAATTTTTCAGCCATGTGATTAGCATAGCAGCTTCACTATGGCCCTGTCTGCTAAATGTAAGAAAGCTGATCCCTTTGCGAGCCAATAGGGATGAAAGAAGCCAGTCTAAGGAAAAAGCCAACAAATTTTGAGACTTGAGGTAAGAGAAGAGCAAAGAACAACAGCACAATCCTAGTGGATTGTAAACTGTTTTGCTGAAGGCTGACCTACCTTGGGACTTTTAGGATTATGGAAGCCTATAAATTCCCATTATTGTTTAACCCAGGTTGAGTTGCATTTTACTGTCACATGCAAACCAAAGACTTGTACTGATATGACATGATTATAGCTATACTAAATATGTCAATGAACCCTTTGTGGTAGATCCTGTTGGTATTCAACTTGTATTTTATATCTAGTTAAAACTCTTGCTGACTTATTCAGTAAAGGTGATTTAACAAAGCCCATTCCAAAATGAATGCAAATCCATTTATCTAAAAATGTCTAGGACACATTAGACATTTCTAAAGTGGCTGAGGACATTATCTTTTATTTCTACTTATAAAACTCTCTTGTATTTTGGTTATATTGCTTATGGTTCTTCTGTTACTTTACATAATAAAAACAAGCAAAGTCACCCATCAATCTATAACCCATCAAAGATTGGACACTAGAAAAAAAAAAAGATTGGACACTAGATGAGGACTCCAAGTGAAAACATGAGAGGCACTCGCACTGCTTTCAGAATTAACATCTTCCTATAAGATTTAGAGTCAGTCTTACACATAAAACTCAAGATGCTGCAGCCAACACTATCTCTTGCCTAGGACAGACAAGGTGGTACTGAGTGCTGGAGTGAAGTGTGCAGATGTGCCTTTCAAGTTCACCTAAAGATCTGACTCTTGCACACTAGAAGTGGTAAAGTCCTTGGCCATAGCATTGCACCCAAGCTCAGGGCTAGTACCTGTCTCTAAGTATATGGCAGGAACACTTTACAGAAACACACAGTACCCTTGCTCACACACACTAACACATATCTTGAGATGCACATAGTGCCCAGAGCATCTCTCTGGCTTGCTAATCATTACTGGAGAAATCTATGATTAAAAAAAAAAGTCCTAGTATTGCATATTAACTTCCTATACTCACCACACCTGAGTTCCCGTATAGACATTAGTAATGGGATTCAGTTGATTTCATGAATTAGTTTCTTACTGGTGTTATACAAACTACAGCAAATTCAGTGCCCTAATACAACACAAATATATTGTCTTACAGTTCTATAAAGAAGAAATCTAATACAAGTTTCACTGGACTAACATCAAGTTAAGAGGGCAGCATTTCTTTTGGAGACTAGGAAGAATCTGCTTTGTCATCTTTTGCAGGTTCTAGAAGCTGTTCATGGTCAAAGTCATGGCTTCTTTCCATCTCCAAACCTGGAAACAGGAGATTGGATCACACTGCCATGAAATCACTCCAACTTTTCTGCCTCCCTCTCCCACTTTTCAGGTTCCTTGTGATTACCCCGAGCCCACTCAGATAATTCAGAATCATCTTCCCTTCTCAAGGTCTTTTGCTTAGCAACCTTATTTCTGTCCATAAGCTTACTTCCCCTTTGCCATATATACTCACAGAGTCCAGGGATAAAGCAATAGACATCTTTGAGTGTTATATTCTTCTTTTCACAGGGAGATAGATAAGGGAAAAAGATAAACATATACAATATCTTGAATGACAGATGGTGATAAGAACAATAGAGAAGCTAGTCTCAGAACAGGCACTGTCAGCCAGGTGGTAGTTGTATATAGGTTGATCTCCCCATCATGAAGACTTCTCTGAGCTCTGTTGAAGGGACTACTCTTTCTCCACCGTGTATTCTAGGTGTCCTCCCTTGCTGAAGATTAGTTAACTATGTATGCATGGATTTATTTCTGGGTTCTCTATGCTCTTCCACTGGTTTATGTCTGTCTCTATGCCAGTATCATACTCTTTTGATAACTGTAGTTTTGTATTTTGAAACGAGGAACTGTGATGACCCCTGCTCTGTTCCTCT
This sequence comes from Heterocephalus glaber, assembly GCF_053883595.1. NCBI lineage: Eukaryota > Metazoa > Chordata > Mammalia > Rodentia > Bathyergidae > Heterocephalus > Heterocephalus glaber. The sequence continues at coordinate 5,976,146 of NW_028258310.1, read as the reverse complement.
TTCCAAAGATCAGTTTCACTGTTCTTGGTCTTTTGAGGTCCCTTATGAATTACAAAAATGTTTTCTGATTTCTATACAAAATGTCATTGAATTTTTTAAAGATTAAATTGAATCTGTACACTGTGGGTAGTATGGACATTTTAACAGATTTAAGTTTTCCAATCAATGAACATGAGAGGCCTTTTATTTATGTTTTCTTTAATTTCTTCGTAAAAGTTTTATAGTTTTCAATATATTGTCTCTCACCTTCTCAGTTTATTTCTAAGTATTTTATTCTTTTTGGTGGTATTTTAGATAGGAATGTCTTCCTAATTTCCCTTCTGATAGTTCACGTTCAGTACATAAAAATGGAATTATTTTTGGATGTTGTTTTTTGTATCCCACAACTTTACTAAATTCATTTATTAATTCTAACAGTTTTTGTGAACTCTTTAGGTTTGATATCTATATAGATATATAGATATAATTTATAGACAATTTTATTTCTTCCTTTATAATTTGGATCTTTTATTTCCTTTCCTTGCTTATTAATTGTTCTGCCTAGGACTTCCATTACCATATTGACTACAAGTGGTAAGAGTGGTCACTCTTGGGGCCGGGGATTAACTCAGTGGTTCCTCCGCCTGCCTTGCAAGCGGAAGGACCCGAGTTCGATCCCCGGTACGAAAAAAAAAAAAAGAGTGGTCATTCTTGCCTTGATCTTGAGATTAGAGGACAATTTCTCAATTTTTCACCATTGGGGATGATGTTAGGGCCCAGATTTTCATACATAGCCTTAATAATACAGAACTGGTGTCTATTCCTAGTTTCCTGAGAGTTTTTGTCATGAAAGGGTGTTGAGTTCTGTCAAATGCTTTTTCTGCAGTACTTGAGAGAATCATGTGATTTTGTATATTTTTTTATGTAGGGCATTACATTAATTGATTTTCATATGTTGAAAGATTTTTTCATCCCAGAGATATATCCCAGTTGTTCCTGACACTTGGTACATTTAATATGCTGTTGGAATTGGTACATTAATATTTCAGTAAGGTTTTTTTAATACTACTTTTTTCCAGGAATTTTAGCCTGTAGTTTTCTTGTAATTTTGTTGCTTTTTTTTTTTTTTTGGCTTTCATATCAACTTCATTAAATAAGTTTGGAAGTGTTCCCTCTTCTTCGATTATTTTGGAAGAGTTGGAGAAAGATGGATATTAATTCTCCATTAAATATAATTCACCAGTGAAGACATCAGGTCCTAGGAAATTCTTTGATAGGAGATCCTTGATTATTGATTCAGTCTCTTTTGTTGTTATTGATATATTCTGATTTTCTATTTTTTTGTGATCTACTCTTATTTGTTTCTATAAACTTACCCATTTCTTCTAGGCTACTTAACTTGTTGGCATATAATTGTTTGTAATAGCCTCTTATGGTCCTGTGTATTTCTATAATAATACTGTAAAGAGGAGATAGTTGTAATGTGTCTCCTCTTTTATTCCTGATTTTATTCAGTGGAGTAATCTCTCTTTTTTTAGTCTAGTTAGAAGTTTGTTAATTTTATCTTTTTAAAAAATAGGTCTTAGTTTCATTGATTTATTATTTTTCTAGTCTCTATTTCCTTTATTTCTTCCCCTACTAGCTTTGGGTGGTTTGTTCTTTTCTAGTCCCTTGGTAAATAAGATTAGATTTTTTTTTTCTTTTACTTGAGATCTTTGTTTCTTCATCATGTAGGCATTTATCACTATAAGCTTCCTTCTTAGGATTGCTTTTGAGGTGTCCCATAGTGTTTTGGTATCTTGTCTTACTATATTCATTTCTGTCAAGACGTTTTAAAATTTCCCTTTTGATTTCTTTTTTCTTTGCTTTATTGGTTATTTGGGAGTATGCCATTTACTTTCCACTTATTTGTGAATTTTCCAGTGTTCCTCTTGTTACCGTTTCTGGTTTCACATCATTGTGGTTAGAAAATAAGCTTGATATGATTTCAATCTTCTTAAATTTGTTATGACATTTTTGTGGCTTTGCATATCATTTATCCTGTAAAATGTTCTGTGTGCACTAGAGAAGCTTATGTATTCTGCTACTGTTGGATGGAATGTTCTGTATGTTTGTTAGGTCCATTTGGTTTATAGTATATATAGTATGGTATAGTTCAAGTCTCCTATTTTCTTATTGATAAATTGTGTCTGGATGATCCATCTACTGTTGAGAGTGGGATTTTTAAGTTTCCTACTATAATTGTACCACTATCTCCTTTAATTTCTTAAATATTTGCTTTATGTATGTAGTTGGTATGATGTTGGGCACATATACATTTACACTAATATATCTTTTTGATGAATTGACTTTTTATCACTCTGTAATGATTTTTTCTTGTTATAGTTTTTGACCTAAAGTATTATCTGATATAAATAAATCAACCCCTGCTCTCTTGTACTACCTCTGAATGGAATATCCTTTTCTATCTTTTACTTTTGATCAGTGTTTATCCTGAAGTGAGTGTCTTGTAGGTGGCACACCTATGTGGTAGGTGTAATGCTCTTTTATCCGTTCAGCCATTCTATGTGTTTTGATTAGAGAAATTAATCTATTTCTATTTAAGATAATTATTGATAGGTAATGACTCACTATTTCCATCTTGTTAATTTTTTCTGGCAGCTATGTTCCTTTCTTCTTCTCTTGCTATCATCATTAGTCATTTGATGATTTTTTTCTGAGTGATATGCTTTGTTTGCTCTTTCACTGTCTTTTGTATATCTACTACAGGTTTTTGTTTTATGATTGCCATGATTGCCATAAATCTTGTAAGAGACATCTTATAGTTCTAACAACCTGCCTTGTGTGTAACAATTTAGCTGATCACATATTAAAAACTCTACTCTTTTACCCTTCCATATATTTAATATTTTTGTCAAAATTTAAGATTATATTTTAAGATTAAATTATTGTTACTATAGTTGTTTTTAAAAATGTTTATCTCTTAACCTTTATACTAGAGCTATAATTAGTTTATACATGATAATTAGAACATGAAAATATACTGGTTTTTCTCTGTAAATATGAATTTGACTCACTTTACCTTGAGTTTTATCTATCAAATGTTTTCGTGTTACTCAATAGCTTCTTTTCTTTTCTTTTTTTTTTTTTTTGGTATCGGGGATCGAACTCAGGTCCTTGAGCTTGCGCAGCAGGCGGTGAAATCACTGAGCTAAATCCCCAGCCCTTCTTTTCATTTTAGTTTGAAGAGCTCAGTTTATCATTTCTTTTAAAGTATGTCAAGAAATGATAAACTCCCTTGACTACTGTTTTTCTCAGAAAGTCTTTTATTCTCCTTTCCATATGGTGAACAGCTTTGGTAAGCTCTTATTGGGCTCTTCTTTTTCACCCCTTTCAGCTCTTTGAGTACATCTTCCCTCTCTTCTGGCTTGTAAGATTTTCACTGAGAAACATGATGATAGTTTTGTGTGTAATCCCTTCTATAAGATAACCCTCTTAAAATTTTGTCTTTGATTTTTCACAATTTGATCATAATATGTCCTGGTGAACTCTTCCTTAGGTTGAAATTTATTGAAGAACTGTGAACTTCATGTTCCTGAATGTCTAGATCTTGTGCAGATTTGAGAAGCTTTCTGCCATAATTTTTTAAAAAATCTTTCTGACTTCTTTTCTTCATGAACTTCTATAATGCAACATTAGCTGTCTTTACTGTTCATTACTTTTCTTTTTTTTTTCTTCTCTGACTGAATATTTTCAAGAGATCTATTTGATCAGTTTTCTTCTTTCTGTTTGATCAAGTCTGCTATTGAGTGTCTTTATTACATTTAAAAATTTTAACTATAATTTTTGCTTCTTTTTTTGTTTTTTTGTTTGTTTGGTGGTACCAGAGATCGAACTCAGGACCTTCCACTTGCGAGGCAGGCAGGGGAACCACTGAGCTAAATCCCCAGCCCAGTTTGCCTTCTTTTTAAAAAAAATTTCTATTTCTTTACTGACTTTCTTCTTTTGTCCATGTATTTTTTTGTTGATTTCATTGAGTTGTTTATATTCTCTTGTAACTCACAGAGCTTCTATAAAATAATTATTTTGAATACTTTGCTAGGCAGTACACAGATCTCTAATTCTTTGGGATTGGTTACTGGAATGTTATTTTATCTCTTTTCATTGTTATATTTTATTGATTTTTAAAATTTCCATGAAAGTTTTGCATTGCCATATCTACATTTGAAAAAGAAGTTGCTTCATCTAGGTTTTATTGACCAACTTCAGAAGAGAAATGCTTTCACTCCAAATCCCAAAGCTCTGGAGGGATTCTAGGACTCTCTCTTAAATAAATAGTTCCTGTGGCTGCACCTTCTTCACACTCCTTGTTTCCTCTGGGGAAGTAATTCATGAGATTGCATGCTGTCTTTTGACTCCATAAAGGCAAGCTGGGTGCCAAGAGCTCCCATTTGTTTTCACTAGTGTGGTGCCCTGAAATGCTCGCGTCTGTGAATTCTTACTGTCCTGAAGAGTAAACCAGCTGCCCACACAAAGTGTTACACTAATGGTCCCTGTCTGCAGGTGCATTCTCAGCAGGCCCACTTGGTGGGGAGGGGCTGAAGCATGAGGATCATTTAGAGTGCCCACATCCCAGCTGGTGGGGCACACAGTTGAGATGTCTCACATGGATGAGCTTCCTGATGGAGCCTATAAAGCACTTAGTGGAGTCCATGGCTTTGCTTCTTTGCTCCCAGCCTCTCTCAAACACTCAGCCATTCCAATCACCTAAGTATTCAGGAAGGATAATAAAAAGAAGTAGGCCTCTACCACAGCATCTGTCACACCTGCAGGAGGCAGGTGCCCCCTCTCACTTTCCCCATGAAAGAAATCATTGGCTGGAGGCGTACTTCTTGGCACTGAGCTGTCCCACAGTGAGAAGAAGGGTGATATAAGTAAAGTTAAACTGATTTTAATCCACCTGATGTTGAACTTTTTCCTTTAACAATATGCTGGAACTTCTCTGCTGGACTCCCGGACTCCCATAAAGGTGCTCTCATCTGCGAGTAGTTGCCACAGAACACAATCCTTCTACAGAGGATGATGATAGGAAGTCCCTATTTTAACATCTTACTGATTTGACTTCTGATTTAGATAGTTAAAGGGTAAGTCTTATTCCTTCATTGAAACTAGTTATCTGAAGATAATAATCTGGACCCCTTAACTAGAAGAGTTGTTCAATGATCTAATCATTACACAGTGCCTGAGTACCTTTTGAGGGAACTCCACACAGACCAGATATTCTTCATTTGTCAAACTTTTATTAAGCACCACTATGTCTCCAGCACTATGCTATCTGCTGTTGATCAAACAGGAAAAAAGTTTTCTTTCCCCTTTGGGCATTCAGGTAATAACAACAGTAACACATGTGGTACTCACTGGAGGAAAAATTTGTAAAATGTAAAGTCCTAACAAAAGAGAGGGAATAACTCTTTTTGTGGGGGGACCAGGGCTCAAACTTGGGACCTTGCACATGTGAGGCAGGTGGTGGCACCACTGAGCTAAATCCCTGGCCTGGGAATAACTATTTCTGCTAGAAGATAGAAAAAGCAGAACACAAAGTTAAGAATATATTTCTAGAGTTATATTTAGCATTAAAATCCTAGCTCTACCACATATTTGCAATGACTCAGAATCTTTGAGCCTCAATTCCCTCACCTGGAGATGCTAATGAGGCCCTCTATAGGAAACCCTATGCTTCATTCACTACACTGTTTCCTTTGCATCCTGAACACAAGGGAAATTATATTCCCTGGCTCCCTTGCAGCTAGAAACCAATGGGTAATAGATGTAGATGTGGTAGGATGTCACTCAAGAGGCTCAGCCCACAATATATCCATGTAATTGATCCTCCACATACTCTGCTCCCTCTATGGGAAAGATGCTGGGATGGTTGAGTCACATTATGAAAGGATCTAATAGCTACTCAGCCAGGCATATGAGCCTCAGACTTTGCATGAAGACACAAAATAAACAGTTTCACTGCAATGCTGGAATTTCTGGAACTAACCTGTCCTGATTAGCATACCATCCCAAAGGTTGCTTGAACACTTAAAGATATAAAAACCTTATGAAATTCACTCAGTAACCTATAGCCTCATCATCATCATCATCATCATCATTGTTATTATTATTATTATTACTACTATTATTGGCATCATATAAGAGGGGAACACACTGTAGAGCCAGGACCAAAGGAATCAGTTGGGTGAATAGAAGGAGACAAGATTAGTCAAGGGTTTTCTGCAAAGGGGAAAAAAGTGAAAAGTAAAGAAAGGAAGAAAGAATTTGACAGAGAGTAAAGGAAAAAATGCTGAAGTGGGACAAAGGAGAGCAAGAGCTGTCCAAGTAGTAGACAAGGTGGCTGCCCTAAACACGTATCCTTGCCCACCTGGCCTCCAGTTTCTCCCACTCATGGCAGCTTGGCCAAGCCCACTGTGCCTGCTGACAGCTGCTCCTGGCTCTCTGATATTTCTTCCTCATCAGTTCCAGGTCCAGATGGAGAAATAAGAGGCTTGGTCTTTTCATTTGTTACAGACTGACAGAAAACTCCCCCTTCCTGGAACAGTTGTTTCTACTACTTGAAATGTGTCTGTTTCTTTTAGCACCTTCCCATCACAGGAATAGTCTTAGGAAACAAAAGAGCAGAAAGCTCTACAAAGGAGAGGCCAACCAAACAAAGGACAGAGCACTCTTTGTCTCTTTGGACTGTGAGGAAACAAAGGACAAATGTGTACAGTAGAATAGGGCTGAAAACATTGCAAAGGTCTCTTCTTTAGCATCCTTCTGAGCAACACAGACATTTCCCTAAATCTCAGGGCTCAGCCTGTGGCTATGCAGTAACTCTTCTCAGTGCACAGCTAGCCAGACAGTGGGCTGGGAGCTGAAGCAGCTTGACCTCAACCTCATCAAACCAGCTGAGAGACCTACTGGAGGGGACAGCCTGGCACTTAAACAGGCTTTACCTATCTCTGTTAGGCTCACTAAGCTTGTGTAGCTAGAAAGCAATTGTCTGGGCCCCTGTAAGTGTTGTTGAGCTTAAGGGATAATTAAGTTATAGCTTTTGTCTATGAGATGAGGAGGAACAACTGGAAGATTGACACCAAGCTGACCAGACCAACATCAACCTCATTTATTAGGGAACACTTATCCAACAGAAAGCCTTATGTCAGAAAAACACAGTAGTTAGTATTTCCAGGCAAAAGTACCACCTATGCCTGGAAAATAGGAGGTAACTAAAACAAGTAAAATGAGATCCAAAAAAATAAAATTTAGATATGGGAGAAATCTATGACACAGGAGTGAGAAGATCCTGTTCCATTATTCTTTTTCTGTCCAAGTCTTCCTTGCTACCTCCTGGCCTGATGTTTTCCCAGATGTACTGTTCACCAGCAAGGAAGCAGTGTTTGCCACTGAAGGACCCACTTTAATGAAGCCCCAACTACAATACAAGCATTTAAAGGCCCTGTGTGTATAAATTAAGGCACACTCTCCACTTGTGCCCTTCTTCCAAAAAAGAGATCACATCTACTTATGTGTATCTGTGAGTCAAAGCCTGCTTGCATATGTCATCTTGAGGACCTGCCAAAATAACCCCCAGGCCGGCTTGGCTGGGATGAGGGCTGAACACACAAAGGGATCTATTCATGTATTTGGGCTTTGAGAGAATCATATGGTCCAACCAAGCTCAACAATGATTACAGCCTGATCTCAGCGGTTAGTTTTTAAAGGTACATTTCACAAGAGCTGCTAAGAATATCTTTCCCTTTTAAAACCAACACTCAGAGATAAGAAATGAGCACAAGAGGAAATGTGAAATCTCACCGGTTGTTGTATTTCTTTAAGATGTGCAATTTATGTTTTTTAGAAAACTGACTATAAAGTCTAATAAAAAAATGCCTCCCATTCTATGGGATTTTATTTCCGTACAAGATGAACCATAAAGAACTCTCTGGAATGTTCACAAATATCACTATGTAGATGCACAATTTCACATCTTAGCTAGTGGGAAGGCTTCTGGGGGAAATTTCCTCTTTAATTTTGTCCTTTCCTACTTTCTTACATCTCTTTTTTTCTCAATTTTTTTTTCTGCCTCCTGGTTGCCTTTGTTTTCTTTTATCCCTTCCTATTTTAATGAAAAAAAAGGAAAGAAAAAGACAGTAACACCTGCTGAGTACCCAGTTTGGTGACAAATGCTTTCCAAGCATTATTTTATTTTTGTTTCTGAAACCATGAGGACTTCTTCCACTGGCTTAATCTGAAAAGAAATCCTGTTATGCTTCCAAAGAACCCATTTTTAATAGAGATTTGTGTTTCAAAGCAGCAAAAGCAATTTATTAAGTACACTGTTTTAAGATATCAAAGGCCTAGCCAAGCATGGTGGCTCATGCCTGTAATCCCAGCACTTGGGAGGCTGAGGCAGGAGGATCGCTGAGAGTTTGAGGTCAGTCTGGGCTACATAGAGAGTTTAGAGCCAGCCTGAACTACAAAGGGAGACCCTGCCTCAAAAAAAGAGGAAAAAAAAACCCCCAAAACAAAGGCCTTATAATGTCCACTATCTAAAAGTTTATCCTTCCTGTGTGATTTGTAAGCCTAAAACTTGTCTTTAATACAAACACACACACACACACACACACACACAAACAAACAAACAAGCAAATGCACACTGTTTCTTCTCTGTGGTGTGTATGTAAGGTTTTATTGGTTAGTGGTTCTAATTCCCTTCTGCCTCTCTTTCTGCTTCTCCCTCAAAGGCCTTGATTAGCCATTCAGTTCAAGGACAGCTACAACAGTCTTAAAAATGTTTCTTTGCACTTCCAAATGCCATTCTGAGCTTCTACCCTTCCTCCACCACCTCCTTCCTCCTCCACTGCCCAACTTGGCTCCTCCTGGCTCCAAGCCCACATGGGACTGAAGTAGTGGAAGGGAAACTGGACCAAGAAGGGAGGAAGAGACCCAGAGTAATGCATAATTCCTTCAGATTATACATCCATGGAATGAGACAATTACTGATATAGAAAGAAGCTAGATTTAAAAGATTATCTGGAGTCCTGAGAAATTCATAGACAATGCCCCTTATTGGGCCTGTTTCCTTGTTGACAACCCCTGTCCTCACTTGCCCCACACCTAGGGAACTCAATACTGCCTGCACATGTGCTGTTCCAAGGAGCAGGGTTCAGCATGCTCAAGGGACTGCAATCATTCTTCTGCATGTTTCTCCACACCCACCAATCTCTTCCCCTGTGCTTCATCATACTTTCTTCGAGGATGGATTAAGAAAATTAATCTTCACATATGCTCTTGACCAAATAAACTTGAAAATGAAGAAAGCCATAATCTTCACCCAAACAGCTTCTAACATGCAGGTGGGAAGTATTGCTGGGGTCTCACCCTCTCTGCCATCTCCCTGCTCCTCTCCCTGGCTGGCTAATGATGATAACAACATTGCCCTTCAAAATAAGAGGAAAAAGGTACTATCATATCAGCATCTAAGGCACAGGGTTATGTTACATCTCCAGGCCATAGGACTGGTAAACAGTGGAGATGGAGCATGGCCTGCACCTGTCTGATTGAAAATTCTTGTCTTTTCCCTGGACTACACATTTTGCATACCTTTGCATGTGCAACAAGGGTTCTGGAGTTCTAAAAGCCTACTCTGTCCATCAACATCTATGCCCACCACCTTGCATTTGGTCCCAGGAGTGCTCAGCAGGCTCTGCAGTGGTGATGACAGTAGCAAGGAGTGACTTCTATAGTGTGGACTAGCTACCACATACTCTTCTAAATGCTTTCATATATACCTACTTAGTTTACAGATGAAACTGAGGCACAAAGTCACATTCCTAGGACATAGGTGTTTTGTCCCTGGTCAAGAAGTTGAAGAAAGCAAAGAGTTTATTCCCAGGATTTCTTGGAGACTTGGGAATCTTTTGCAAGAAAAGAGAGCATTTTAAATTTCCTAAATGTCATTGACCAAAGGACCCTTGTGTAGCAAAAGCACAAGACCGTTGTTTTGCCAAGTGTACTCTGGGAGATGCTAGGGTTGGTGGTTTGATTTTAACACAAGTTTTGCAAGGTGTACATGTGAATTTGAAATGTGTTCAAAAACTATAGTGAATGTTTACAATTCCAGTGTAAATACACATTGCCATTAATTCCTCTGAAAATGCCCTTACTTTGAACACGCTTTCCCCTTGTCATGCCGTTTTCTGAAGTGGCTCTCAAAATCCTTTCTCGTGATTGTCTTTAGTTGAGCTGTCGTGGGTGCTTCAACATACTGAATTGACTGAAAACGTTTCCCTTTCACAGTCACTTTTACTTTGCGGAAAAGTCAAAAGTCACATAGTGCCAGACCTGGTGAACAAGTGGATAAATACACACTGTAATATTTTTATGAGCATGTCTCTGTTGCAGCATGCACTGTTTTTATTTCTTGCTCCTCATAAAGACACTCAAAACAATGGACATCCAGAACTGCTTCGCAAAGTGGCACAAGGATGTGTTTGAAGGTGGGGGTGGATTGGTATCAATATATCTTTTGCTGTGATAATAATAAATACTCATATATATTTGGATCATACTTAATAGTTCATTACAATTTTTTCCTATTCTAGAATGATGCAGAAGATCCGGGACCATGGTGTGTGGCAGGGCATACCTAGAGGGCCGTGACAGGGTCATCAGAGAGGAGGAAATAGTGGGGTGCACTTGTGGAGATGATGTACCCTCACCCATCTTCAGGCTTCTCATCTACACAAGAGATGCTGCAAACTCTCCATAGCAGTGTTGCATCAGAGATGATGAGGAGTTATGAAGTTCATTCACCAAGACTCACATAGTTTGGTGAGGAGCATGGAGTTAATTTCCATGTTTAGGGTATTCATCACAAGGCACACTGGGATCAACTTGTCACAGTTGTCTGATACTGCAGAGTAACCACCTCTGCAAAGCCAGGATTGCACTTGCTCCCATGGCCCAAATTGCCTAACTGACCTTTTATCAGGTTCAAATTATATAGCTGACCTGATATTGGGTACAGCTGGGGTAGGCAGAGTCTCTATAATTCTGTTCAGTACAGAGTTCTCTCGTGATTCAACAGATGGTTCTGTGGTGAATGGTCATGTCCTTTTTCTCCTTCTTTTTTTGCCAAGGAATAACTATGTATCTGGGAAAACATTAAGAAACAATGAACCCAGTTTCTGCTTGTGTAAACTCAAGCAAGGGCTGGCACAGGGTTCATTTCTCTGATGCATGGCCAGTACCCTGGATCATTAGCAGTTCCTTAACACTGCTTCGGCACAGTCTCAGGCAGGGTTACATAAACGAAATGTCTGCCCTGCTTTTCTTTCTAACATGTCAACAGAACTTGTACATATTATAGAGACAGACCTATACTCTATATTGAGTGGTATGTTTTATAGTTTTGTCACATGGGGGCGGTATCTGTTAATGTTGACGATTTTCATTTGTTGCAAGATCAGAAATAAAACCAAGTGAAAAATTCATGTATGGTTTTACATATTAACCAGCACAGGATAAGGGCCAGAATTAATGTAACATAGTCATGTAACTTGTGAAAAACATTTGGTCTTCAACGTGCCTACTTGCAATATTTCTTTCTAAATTAAAGAAGTTTCTGAAAGCACTTCTGAAACAAGTTTCTAAAAGTTATACGTTGTAGGCTCCCTTCTCTCTGTAGCAGAAGGGGGCTAGTGAGCACAGGGAGCATGACCACCTTTTCACCAGCCCTTTCCAATTGACTTTTAGGAGTTTGAAAATTGTTTCTGGGCTTTGACATCTAGATATTTTACGTGCACCTGGTGCCCTCTAGTGACAAGGAGAGAAGACTCTGCTCATGTTCTGTCTCAAAGCTCAAGAAATCATTCTTCCCTATTTAGGCTACAGAGATTCCCAGGGAGGAAGGGTCTCCAAAGGGTTGGAATCCCTTTGAGATTAAGAAGGCAAATATCAACAGGCATCCTTGGGTTTATAAGGATTCTTAAGTGCTTTTGAAGTTTGTCTTTTCTTTGAGAAAGGACACTTGCTGCCTTGTGTCTCTGGAAACTTCCCTAGCAATCAAGCTGAGATTTTCAAGGCTGTCCCAAATCACACAGTTCTTCCCAGCTCTGGGAGACCATGGAATGACATTCTGCAGTTCACAGCCTAGATCCTTCCAGGTCAGCAAAGGACCAAAGATTATCAGAACCCAAGTGTCCTTCATGCACGTCTACTGTCCAAAGCCGTTCTTCCCCACAGGTGGTTGGTTCTTTAGCCTACGGGGTCATTTCTGCTAACAATGCCCACCCAGTCCCAGGAAGAAACCACACTATAGACTAGCTCTATTTCCAAAAATCATATTTTATTATGTAGCAACCCAAATGTCCCCAACTTGCTTCTTCAGTGTCTTTCATTTTTTCAGATACAGAACACAGTCTTTATCTGAGTACACCACTCTCTCATTCTCCTATGTGGGCATGAACTTTGCCCTCTGTGAAGATCCCTTGTCATCCCACAAGATTGCAGTGCTGCTTCCTCTAAGAAGCAACCCTCAACATCTTGGTGACTCCTGCCCCAAGCCCACACAATGTGTCTCATGTCTTACCTGTGTCTCCACTTCAATCTGCTCCAAAGACACATTCCAGGTTTATTGTTTTCATGCCCCAGATTTGCCTGGCATGCATCAGCTTGCTTGCATGTGCATGCACACACAAACACACACACATACACAAATATGTAGCAATACATATGTGTAATATAGGATACATGTATATAATGTTGAAGGCTAACTTCATTTTGTCAGCATTTCACCGAATGTATTTTGGAGGTACAGTGGACACTTGACTTATGAACTCAATTCATTCACAAGGGCTGGTTTAACTCAAGTTGGTCAATTGAAGGCTCAGAGTCTGCTACACAGCCTTCAAATTCTCTCCCCTGTATACAGGCAGATCTCAGTGTCCTTAGAGACATCGGCCCAGGAATTCTCAATTAACCCTGCACAGGACAGGATGTTGTAATGTTCCTTCCACAACTCTTTAAGGGTTAAATCTGTATCTGAAACCATCTGGAAGCACAAGTGGTCAGCGTTTGAGTTGTAACTCAAGGCTTGTTCATAAATTAAAGCTAAAATTCTGGTCATGACCCAAGTTGTTTGTATGTCAGGGCAGTCATAACTCGAGGGTCCAATGTATTGTGGAAAAAGCGTAAAATTCAACATCTGACAGGACAAAGTTTGAGTCTTTCTGCCACTTCTTACTAGCTATGTGACCTTAGGCAAGTAATTAAACTCTCTGAACCTCAGTTTTTCATTTGCAAAATAGAGGTACAATAATAGTGCCTGCCATGTAAAGTGAAGGCTAAATAAGGCACTGTAAAGTTTCTAGGAGTACCTGGAATATTGCAGGCACTCACTGAATGACAGTTTAGTTAGGTAGTTATGAGCTGTCTATCTATCTATCTATCTATCTATATTATGTGATACATAATATACATATGTACATGATAAAGTAGATTTGATCTTCCTGCAGGAACTGTGATATATCTATGCTACACCATGATTCCTCACACTTTTCACTTGCATTTGGCACAGACTGATTTTTTTTGAGCTAATGGAAGCTTATTGAAGGATCAAGTATTACTTCATGGAAATATGTGTCTACTGTTCCTAACTTTCATACTAAGAAGCAGGTCCAGGGGGAGTGTGTTTCATCATTTTTTCCTCTCTTGCCTATCTATGCACTGGGGCCAAGTCAGCTGAAAAAATAAATTGTATAAGCAAACTGTCACTTCATCATCTTGTCTCAAAAACTCCTGCTGGCAGCACACATCTTACATACCCAAACGGGCTGTTCTAAGAGGGACAGATGGATTCCAGCTCCCCTGATTTACATCACTCCTTCCCATAGCAGCAGACTCAGAAAAACGTGGCCTGCATGGCTGGCTGGCTCACTGTCTTGAGGCTGAAGCAAGGAACAGGGGGACTAACAAGGAGACATTAGTTACCAAGACCTTGCTAATGAACATACTTACTCCTCTTTCAAGCATTTAACACTGGCAAAAGCACAGGGGAAAAAGACCCACTTTGCCAACAAGCCATTATACAAATATAAAGATGTGGTATTTAATCTTGCCCAGTAAATGTTTTTTCCATTACTAGATCTATTAACTGGTGCTTCAACTTCAAAACTATTTCATTTTTTATGTAAAGGATCCAATTAGCTATACTTATTAGAAATAGTTGAACTTTTTCTGTTTGTTATTTTCACCGTAAAGTATTGATAAAGGGGAAAGATAAAATTTCAACCTGTTCTGCTACACTCTAAATTTTCACCAAATGTTAGGGTGCATCCAGGGTAAATCAGCTCTACAAAGCAAAAAAGAAAAAACTTACCTCTCTCCTGGGAGAACAGACCAAGGAGGCAGCCAACTCCAAGGAAAAGGAACATCGGGTAAACTGCGTGAGGGATAACTGAATTTTATCTCCATATCGAGAATACACATTATGTAGAATCCCATATCTTGAATTGAGTTGGTACAAATTTACTCCTGAAGGCCACACCACATGTAATCATCATAAAACTCTCATTTGGAAGCACTCTGGGGACTTCCCATGGAGATATACAGTCTGTTACTTTCTGACAGGGAGACCAAAGCTTGATTCCCAGCCCTCAGTTATAATTTTTTGGTGAGGGTGTTAAGAGTAGAGCAATTTCATCTAAAAATCCACACATCTTAATTCTCTTGGGGAAAACATTCATACACATCACAACAATAATCCCACACAGCAACAATGGCTGAAACTTAGGGCACCTGTGCCTCTGGGGTGGGTTTCTCTTCTGCCTTTTCCTCCCTCCCTTCCACCTCTATTACATCTCTGGGTTGCCTGAGCCCACAGGTGTCTAATTTGGCCTAGAGTAGTTTACAAAGTGATTTTTATGTATATTGGTAATTCATTTCTAATGATTATACAAAAGACAAAGGGCAAGTTCATTCTGTCCTGCAAAGGATCATGTTTCTGTAATAAGGAGCTGAAACAACTACTCACACCAAACTCGTATCATATATTTATTCCAAAAAAAAATGCACCATCAACCTAGAAAAGGTAGAGTAAAAGAACCGTTCAGAAACACACTGTCTCAGTTTTCCTACAAAAGACAGAATAGGCCACCAGTTATTTCTGATACACACTCTGCTCTGGTCTGTAAGTGGTACTCTCAGAAGGGACAGCCATCACTCTCCTCAGTGTTCTGTCTCTGCCCCAAATCTGTCAGGTAGAGAGTCAAGCTATAGTGAAAGGACTCTGGGTCCATGAACACCTCCAGGACTCAAGTAGTCTTCTCTCCAGCTTCCTCACTTTCTTTAACCTATAAGAAATCAGTCTATTGTTGCTGCATGAATTAAATATAAAGTATATGGACAATGCACAACTTCCAAGTGAAAACAATCCCAAGGACAGGAAATCCCATGATATAACAAAAGAAAAATTACTCTCCAACTTAAGATTAATCAAAGATGAATTAAACTATTTTAACTTTATCAATTAAACTATTTTTACTTGGAACAAACATATCGGACTTAATATTTGTAGAGCTCTTCGGTAGAAACTTTGAGTTGTTGTGCCCAGATTGTGAAGTCCCAGAGACCACCAGGAGGCCATTTCCGATGTAAGCACACAAGGGTCGTTTATTCAAGCTTAAGCAGGGACTCTCAACTGTCACCGACACAGCGGATCGAGATTGAGAGCCCTGAGTCCCTAACTAGCAGGGTTTTTATTGAGAATACAACAAGCTTTGGTTATTAGTAGCCAGGTGATTGGTTAATACTTAATACATATGAAGTGTAGGGTTTTGGTTGGCTAGGCTTTGGGGGTCGAAGGGGATTACGTATTGGTTTTTGTGAGGGAGAAAAGGGGCAAAGATTAACGGCCGGTTGTTACATACTGATCGTTAGCAGACCCACTAATGGCCGCATCTATCTTGTGTGGACAGTCAGCTCATTAACTGCTTATCCTACAGATAGTGTGCCTGGAACGCTCTCTCCCTGGGTACACAGGTGGTTGGGTAATAAACTCAGGAATTTCAAGTGGTGAATTCCTAGTTTAAGCACAAATTTGAGAGAACAAAGGAGACGGCTCCAAAATGGAGTCATTTTGGTCCCACATTCCCCCCTTCTCATGATGCTATAGAGGGCCAATCATGGGCCTCTGGGGGTTAATTCTATCAAGTCGGTAGGAATTGGCTGGTATTGGGACCTGAGCACCATTAACTGAACAGCGTTAATTCGTTTTTTGATGAACGAAACTAGTCTATTGAGTATACAAGATCCAAAGGTCAACAGTAGTAACACGATAAGCAAGGGGCCTAGCAGGGTAGAGATTAGGGTAGTTAGCCAAGGGGAAGAATTAAACCAAGATTCGAACCAGTTTTGAGATAGTTCTCTTTTTCACTTACGTTTGGCGATGTCCTCCCTAACTTTAGCCATGGACTCTTTGACCACTCCTGAATGATCTACATAGAAGCAACATTTTTCACCTAAGGCAACGCAGAGTCCTCCCTGTTGAAGGAAAATTAAATCTAGCCCCTTTCGGTTTTGGAGGACTACTTCTGCCAGTGAAGTTAAAGACTCTTGGAGGTGGGAGATGGAGCTTTTTAGTCTTTCAATATCTATATCTATGGCTGTCCTTAAGTCATTGTAATGTTTATTGTGTAGTACTAGCGATGAAACTCCCGTTCCTGCCCCAGCTAGCCCCAAACCTAGGAGGACGGTCAGAGTAATGGCCATTACAGGTTCTCGTTTAACTCTGATTTGGGTTTCAGCCAGGCGGCTGGAGATGTCCCTTTCTGAGTGATATAACAGCCGGGGGACCAATTGTACAAGTACACAGAAATCTCTAGTCTGTTTTAGCACTAGTCCATGTACACAAGGGGTGAGTCCAGAGGAGCAGGCCCACCACCCGTCATAAGGGGGAATGAGATATTTAGGTCTAGGCCAAAGAATGGTTTTGTTACAAAGGTGTTGGTGGGAGACCGGGACACTGCCAACACAAGTTCCTTGTCCAGTTACCGACTGTAGGGTCAGCCTAGCTGTCCCTTTTTGTTGCTATCTACACTGAGTCGGACTGTCTGATTTAGTGAAATTGTCTAGATAAGCTATTGCCTCGTAGTATGGGGGCTTGGTATCATAACATAGCCAGCAGGACTGAGTGAGGTCTGGCCTAGATGCATTTAGGGCCTTAAAGGTGTGGACCATCAGTTCCCAAAGGGGGTCTTGGTCCTGGCTATGATCGACTTTTTTTTTGTCTGGGTGATCATTTGAACCAAGGGCAGGAATGTGGAAGCGGAGGTTAAGTTTGATGGCTGTATGGAGGTATTTGTTTTTGGTGGCATGGGTGAGCTCTTCGGGGGAGGGGGCTTAGTAGGTCCGAAAGGGGCTATTGGGGCTAATGCCAAATTTGGCCCTATCAATTGGGGAGGCCCTATTGCGAGCGGCTCCATTTTTAGTTTTATAGTAAAAAGTAATCCATTATCATATCCACTTTCATATAATCGCAACCCCCAACTGCAGCCTGTTTTCCAATTTGTGAACTGCTTGTCTGGGTCCGTAAAAGTAATACGGATGGGGTTACACAGAAATTGGGCACAGCGGCCAAAGAGAGGATTGTGTGCCAACTTCTGTTGGGGAATCTTGTCGACCGAAATAAAATCAGTTGTAATGGAGGGTTTCCAAGCTATGGCCCCCGTTGACTCACAACCCCAATTTTTGCAAAAGAACTGTTCAGCACCCCCACAAGTTACAATTTGACTTCTAGTACACCCCCCCCAGACAGACATAGAAGGGGGTGTCTCGTAATATTGCCCTGCGAATTACATGGTTGTAACCCGGTGTTCGTGAATCGACCGGGGGGAGGGTACACCCCTTTTTTGTTTCCCCACATTCAGGCCTTTCCCGTGACTCTAGGCTCCAGTGTCCAATATCCCAGCTGCCAGTGGCTAGCCGACAGAGATCAAACTCTAGAGCAGGCCACCAGGTTAATGGTGGGCTCACTTTGGACGAGCTGTTAATAATGTCACCTGTGGTGGTACTGATGATCATCTAGGTTAAATTTAGGGGAGCATGTGGGTTCTGTCCTCCTAATATCGGTGTCAAAAGTACAGTTACCACAATCATGACCGTCGACGATGCAGCTTGAGTTTGAGGGGATTGTCTTGGTCTTTGGACACCTGCCATGATGGAACGAAGTCCTCTAGGACAGTGTGAGGATCTGCAGGGCGAACGTGGGTGTAGTGCACCCACGAGGCAATCCCGTCGACCTTGAGAGTGGTGGGCATGGTCAGGACTGTGACGTAGGGTCCTTTCCAACGGGGCTCAAGGTCCTTTTGTCGGTGTCTCCGGACGAAGACCCAGTCTCCTGGTCGATAGCGATGGGGCTCGGGAGGCGGTCCAGTTTGATATAAGGCTTCTAATTTAGGCCAGATATCCTTGTGCACACTTTGGAGGCTTTTTAAAGAAAGTAACAACTTTTGGTCATCAAATTCAACAAGCACATTTGATTGAAGGTTGGGAATAATGGGAGGGGGAATTCCAAACATGATTTTAAAGGGAGTTAATCCCATCTTATAGGGTGAATTGCGTACCCTATAGAGGGCGAAGGGAAGGAGAGTCACCCAGTCACCGCCAGTCTCTAAGGTTAATTTAGTTAAGGTCTCTTTTAATGTTCTATTCATCTTCTCTATCTGTCCTGAACTTTGGGGTCTGTATGCACAATGTAATTTTCAATCTGTCCCCAATATCTGTGCTAGGGTTTGACTCACCTTGGAAATAAAGGCGGGTCCATTATCTGATCCTAGCATTACTGGAAAACCATACCTTGGCAGGATGTCTTCTAGCAGTTTCTTAGTCACACTTCGCGCTGTTTCATGTTTGGTAGGAAACGCTTCTGTCCATCCTGAAAAAGTGTCTACAAAAACTAACAAGTATTTATAACCATACCTTCCAGGTTTTACCTCGGTGAAGTCCAATTTCCAATAGGCTCCAGGTCGGCTTCCCCTCAGCCTATTTCCTGGGTTGGCCCTATTGTGGGTGGCATTTGTCAATTGACAGGCTTTGCAGGTAGCAACAATATGTTCAATTTTAGAATTAGCATCACGGATCTTAATTTCAGCATGTCTCAGGAGATCTTGCATTTTTCGAGTGCCCATGTGGGTGGTCCGGTGCATCTTGGAGAGAACTTGTTCTCCCAGCGCTTTAGGCAAGATGACTTTACAATCAGAAGATTTTCACCACCCGTTGAGGCACTGAGGCATAGGTAATTGTTTTATCTAATTTAAATCTTCTTCAGTGTACTGGGGTTTTTTTGGTAGGGCTGCACTTCCCGGATCGGGCAGCTGAGTGGCCAGTGTCAGATTAATCTTTAAGGCTATTTCTCGGGCTGTCTGGTCAGCTAAATTATTTCCTCTGGCAATTGGAGTGTCGCCTTTTTGGTGTCCTGGGCAATGGATAATGGCTAATTTTTTAGGTAGCCAGAGGGCTGTTAAGAGGGCAAGGATCTCCTCTTTGTTTTTAATAGTCTTTCCTTCAGCTGTCAGGAGTCCCCTTTCTTTGTAGATGGCCCCATGGACATGTGCAGTGGCAAAGGCATACCGGCTATCTGTGTATATATTTAACTTTTGGCCCCGTCCTAGAGTCAATACCTTGGTCAGAGCTATGAGCTCCGCCCGTTGTGCTGAGGTCCCGGTGGGCAATGGTTCTGCCCAAATGACCTCAGTCTCTGTCACCACTGCTGCTCCTGCATACCTGCGGCCATCACGAACAAAGCTGCTCCCATCAGTGTACCAGGTATCATCTGCATCTGGCCACGGTTGGTCACTCAGATCTGCTTGAATTCCATGTACCTGGGCTAGGATGTCTGTGCAGTCATGAAGCGGAGCCTCCAAGTTCGGGTCTGGCAACAGTGTGGCTGGGTTTAAAGCAGCCGGGGCCTGAAAGACAACTCAGGTTGGATTTAGGAGTAAGCTCTGGTAGTGGGTCAGGCGAGCATTACTGAGCCATTGATCCGGAGGCTGTTTTAGGACTCCCTCAATAGCGTGAGGGGTGGTCACGCACAGTTCTTGGCCTAATGTCAACTTGTCAGCATCTTTGACCATTAGAGCCACTGCTGCAATCATTCTTAGACACGGGGGCCATCCTGATGCAACTGGATCAAGTCTTTTTGATAGGTACGCCACTGGGCAGCGCCATGGCCCTAGATGCTGGACCAGGACACCCTTAGCGACTCCTTTGTTTTTATCAATGTAAAGGTGGAATGGCTTAGTAATATCGGGCAAGCCCAAGGCTGGTGCCGTCAGCAAGGCTGTTTTAATTTGATCGAAAGATTTTTGTAGCTTTTCTGTCCATTGAAAAGCCTGATTGTCTTTGGTTGCCTCGTAAAGGGGCCTTGCGAGCTCTGCGAACCCCGGTATCCATAGGCGGCAGAAGCCCGCCGATCCCAAGAACTCTCTGACTTTCCGAGGAGAATCTGGTGTGGGTATCTTAAGAACTGTCTCCTTTTTAGCATCCGACAGCCATCTCTGCCCTTCCCTAAGCATGTACCCCAAGTAGCTTACCTCGGGTTTGCAGATCTGGGCCTTTTTGGCGGACGCCCGGTACCCCAGTTCTCCTATGACTATCAAGAGTCTCTTGGTTCCACTTAGGCAGTCTTCCCGCGTTTCAGCTGCTATGAGGAGGTCATCTACATATTGTAACAGAGTTAGTTGGGGGTTCTGGAGGCGAAACTCACCCAGGTCTTCATGTAGGGCCTCGTCGAAGATGGTGGGAGAGTTTTTGAATCCTTGGGGTAATCGGGTCCATGTCAGCTGTCCGTTGAGGCCTTGTTCTGGGTCACTCCATTTAAATGCAAAGATGTGTTGGCTTTTGGGTGCTAGCGGAAGGCTAAAAAAAGCATCTTTGAGATCCAAGACTGTGTACCATCGATGGCTCGGGGGAAGTGAACTCAAAAGGGTGTGTGGATTAGGCACTGTGGGGTGGATGTCCATAACCCTCTTGTTCACTTCCCGGAGATCCTGCACTGGCCGATAGTCATTAGAATGAGGTTTTTGCACTGGCAACAAGGGGGTGTTCCAGGCTGATTGACAAGGCCTAAGAATCCCCTGAGCAAGCAACCTCCTGATGTGTGGAGTTATTCCCTTCTGGGCCTCTAGGGGCATAGGATATTGGCGAACTTGTACAGGATCTGTCCCAGGTTTTATTTCCACAAACACTGGTGCTCTGTGTGCAGCTAACCCCATGCCTCCAGTCTCCGCCCATGCTTGTGGGAACATGGTGAGTCATTGTTCCATGTCAGGATCAGGAGGGGTCTTCTTCTGATGTAGCAGATATTTATCTTTTAGGTTTATGGTTAGTACCTGAATGGGCCTTCTCTCTTGATTAAGGACTTTTGTGCCCCCGGGTTGGAAATGAATTTGAGCCCCTAATTTAGTAAGTAAGTCTCTTTCCAATAAGGGGTAGGGGAAGTCTGGTATAATCATAAATGAGTGGGTTACTTGGCCCACTCCCAAGTCTACTGTTCTTTGGGTTGTCCATGAATACTTTTTCATGCCTGTAGCTCCTTGAACCCAGGAGGTCTTATCAGAAACATGGCCACATGGTTCAAGTAGGACTGAATGTTGAGCCCCTGTATCCACTAGGAACTCGATAGGTCTCCCCTCCACTTTTAGGGTTACCCTGGGCTCGGGGAGGGGTGCCGAACCCCGTCCCCCCTAATCATTTAATTCATCCATAGCCAGGATAGGGGCCTTGGGGCGTCCTTCCTGTTGTTTCTTTTTGGGACAGTCTCTGGCCCAGTGTCCATACTCTTTGCAATGAGCACATTGATTTTTCCCCAACTGGGGGCGCTCTCTGCGTCTCTCTTTGTTTTCTCTTTCCACCGCAATCTTTCTTAGTCTACGTTCACGTTCCTTCTGTTCTCCCGCAGTGGCAGCCAGAAGGATCCGAGCTAAGTTTCGGGTCTGGCGGTCATCAGCTTTTTCTCGTTTTTCCTCTGCGGTTTTTCTATTGTTATACACTTTCTCTGCCACTGCCACTAAGTCCTGAATACTCTTTTCTCCTAACCTATCTACTTTTTGTAACTTTCTCTTAATGTCTGGCGCCGCCTGGTTGACAAAATGTACTATTACAGCTGCCTTTGTCTCAATTGCTTCTGGGTCCATAGGAGTGTACCTACGAAAAGCTTCCTGAATTCTTTCTAGGAAAGCAGCAGGGCTTTCATCTAACTTTTGTTGTACATCCCCTACCTTAGCCAAATTTGTGGGCTTCCTCGCTGCTGTTTTCAGACCTTTTAATAGAGCCTGGCGATAGACCCGAAGCCTCTCCTTACCTTCCGCCGTGTTGAAGTCCCAGTTGGGTCGGGACAGAGGAAAAGAAGTGTTGATAGTGTCAGCATTGGTGGTGGGTTGACCATTGTCACCAGGAACCAATTTCTTGGCCTCATTCTGGATCCTCTCTCGTTCCTCAGTGGTGAACAGGACCTGCAGAAGCTGTTGACAGTCATCCCAAGTGGGCTGATGGGTAAACAAAACAGTTTCTAACAGGTTAATCAAATCTCTAGGGTTATCAGAGAAATTGGCATGTTGTTGGCACCAATTATAAAGATCACTTGTAGCAAAGGGCCAGTAATGGTGAGGCTGGTTTCCATGTTCATCAGGGGGCCCTATCGCTCGCAGCGGACAAACAGTAGAGTCTGCTGGTCCTGCCGGCGAGGCGGTGCGCCGGTGACGAGTATTTTGGGCGGGACCATTACAGTTGCCAGCACCCGGGGCGGGCTCTTCCTCCCTAGCCCCGGCTGGGACTGGGTCATTTCTTTTAGCCTGCTGTTGCGGAAGAGAGGGGAGAGAGTAAGAGGGAGGGAAAATAAGATCTTCTTCGGTCCCTCCCTGGAGGACAGGGTAGAGTGGCGCGGTCGGCTTGGTTTCGGTCTGCTCCTCGTCATCGCGCCCTCTAGGAGTCTTCTTACTGGCTGTCAGGATTAACTCTGGCTGCTGTTGCTGTGAAGGCAAAAAAGGCTTAACCCATGGGGGTGGGTTAGAGATCAGAAATTCCCAAATGGCAATGTAGGGTACCTGGTCGGGA
Source organism: Heterocephalus glaber (assembly GCF_053883595.1). NCBI lineage: Eukaryota > Metazoa > Chordata > Mammalia > Rodentia > Bathyergidae > Heterocephalus > Heterocephalus glaber. The sequence continues at coordinate 5,953,007 of NW_028258310.1, read as the reverse complement.
TGAAGGATGGCTTTACGAACTCTGCGTATAATTTGCAAATCAAAAGTTCCCTCGGGGGGCCATCCTACCCCAAGGGTGGGCCACTCCGAGCTACAGAGGGTGATGAACTTAGCCTTTTTAATTTTTAAACCTAGGTTACGAGCGCTCTCCCTAACTTCCTTGAAATGATCTTTCATGAGGGAAAGAGGGGTAGTCACAGTCTGTCCCATCGTCTCAGTCCAAGTCAGTACAACACACAGACAAATAAACACAACAGAAAAACACGCGAGACAAAGCCGTCCTCCGCCTGATCGGAGGCAATGCAAATGGGACGACGGCCTCGTGCCGTGCCGCGGGAGCGACCCGCACCATCCCTCCAGGAGTCTCACTGACCCGTACTCTTGGGGCACTCCGTCCCCACCAGCGGAATCCGGAACATCTTCCAGGATCCCGGGTCGGCGGCCCTTGCAGCGCGTCCGCCTAGACCGTCTGCCGACCTTCCCAGAAAATAGGCCCAGACTTTACAAACACAAAAAACACTCACCAGCCGGCGTTGACCCTCCGGTACGGGAGTCCTGAAGGTCTTGGGATCCCGGACGAGCCCCCAAATGTTGTGCCCAGATTGTGAAGTCCCAGAGACCACCAGGAGGCCGTTTCCGATGTAAGCACACAAGGGTCGTTTATTCAAGCTTAAGCAGGGACTCTCAACTGTCACCGACACAGCGGATCGAGATTGAGAGCCCTGAGTCCCTAACTAGCAGGGTTTTTATTGAGAATACAACAAGCTTTGGTTATTAGTAGCCAGGTGATTGGTTAATACTTAATACATATGAAGTGTAGGGTTTTGGTTGGCTAGGCTTTGGGGGTCGAAGGGGATTACGTATTGGTTTTTGTGAGGGAGAAAAGGGGCAAAGATTAACGGCCGGTTGTTACATACTGATCGTTAGCAGACCCACTAATGGCCGCATCTATCTTGTGTGGACAGTCAGCTCATTAACTGCTTATCCTACAGAGAGTGTGCCTGGAACGCTCTCTCCCCGGGTACACAGGTGGTTGGGTAATAAACTCAGGAATTTCAAGTGGTGAATTCCTAGTTTAAGCACAAATTTGAGAGAACAAAGGAGACGACTCCAAAATGGAGTCATTTTGGTCCCACAGAGTCACCAGGTGATAGTATAATCTTCTCTGGTTTTTTAATCCAAAAATGATGCTTTTTACAAAGCTAAATTATTAGGGAGAGAAAGTAATTCTTTACTAATTTATGACTATTAAATGTTCAAGTATGAATGTAGAAATGAAGTCTACTGCTCATGCCTTCAGGTTAAAAGTACACCCAGGAGTTAGCAAAATGAACAGATAGACCAACCAGATAGAAAATACAGCTGTAGTCTCAATGATTACAAAGTCACAGTGGAGCCAAAACAATGAATACAGCAAAAGATATATGTGGCATTTAGAGGCAGAAAATTCAGCTTAGGACAATGAATATAGCAAGTTCTTATCAATAACCAGAATAAAATGTCTGGTTATTGATGCTCTGAAATTTGGCACTGAAGAAAAACAATGCAAAATACATACTTGCTATACTTTAGGGTCATTCAAGTACTGGCTAATCAAGTGTTTTGGTTGAATGTCTTGAGTGTGTTCCACTGCAAATCTTCAAAGCTGGGCATCTCAGCTGTTCCCTCTTCTCCTCCCTGCATACACATTAATGAAGTCAGCATTATAACATGCTCTGGGCCCAGAGATTAGATGTACAAAAGTGGTAATGAGAGCCCACAGGAAGGTGAGGAAGATGAGAATGTGGCTGAGATCAAGAAGGGCACAGAGAATTCTAACCTGGTTCCAGCCAGGGGTTTTACATGTAATTCTGCATGGCTCAACATACAAAGCAAATATTCTCAAAGGTATACAAGAATTCTATTAACAATCTGCAGACCAATTCCATTTTTAAAAATACACATTAATTTTAGCTTTATACTTAGGGGGAGACTCTTGCTAAGAATTAAGTTACTAAATGCTTATATTAACAGATGATGAGTAAGGAGAACAAAAGCAGTTCAGATTCTTGAGAGGGAGAGATATTATCTATGTTTTATCAAGTTTGGATGTAGAGACAGTAACTGGATCAAATTTTCAGATGCAATAGGATCTCCAGCTGATTCTATGTCTTTTCAAAATTATGGCTATCAAATATTACTCATATGTGTTTCCCAATATGATTACAACTTCAAACTGCTCCTGCTCTCACATTGAAAACAAAGGGACTAGAGATGGTAATGCATGCCTGTAATCCTAATATTACAGGCAGCTAAGTTAAATAGAAATTACTATATAGTCAGAAAAGGACTGGGCTCTCGAGGAAAGAATAGACATCAGAATTGTGGCTGGAGGTGCATCTAAAGAAGATGAGGCCTCAAATAAAAATGCAATGGCCAGACCTACCTGCCTCCCTAAGGGAAAAGCAATAACTTGGAATTATTCCATACAATTCACATACACGTAAAATAATTATAGAAAGACTGTCAGTCTCAAATGTGAAATTTTAGAAATCATCACAGAATTTCCTGAATTTGGGTTAAGAAAAGATTTTTTAAAAACACTACATATGTTGCACTAACCACAAAAGAAGAGAGTGATATCATCTCTTTGTAGCTTTTGCTCCTTGAAAGATGCCACTATGGAAATGAAAGATGAGAGATATGTGCAAGTACCTATAGTACCTAGGAGGTATATATGTATCTTCTATAAATCAGTAAGACAGAGGGAAAACTAAGTAGAAAAAATGGGCAGATTTAATGCCTCCTGTAGGAGGATATCCAAATAAATGAACTTCATTATCTTTAATGTCAAAGAAAATAAAATTAAAACCAAAATTTAAAAAGATGAACAGGTTGTCAAGAATGTAGAGCATATAGAAATGTGATTATCATGACAGGAAGAGTAAACTTAGTCAATAAGACATGTTGACAATAAATACTGAAACTGAATACATGCACACTTTATGACCTAATCAGTTGTCTTACCTGTATTCCCAACGGAGATGCTACATACATTTACCAAAGGAAGTATGCAAGATTATTGCTTGTAGCCAAACAAACCACAAACAGCACAACTGCTCAGCAACAGAAGATGAATAGATGTGGATACATTCAGAAAAAAGAACGCTAGACAAGCAGGCAACAAACACTGCTATATATAATACCACAGATGATTCACAGAAATATAATGTTGAAGAAATCAGAGACAAAGAATCCATCTTGTAGGATTCTATTTATGTAAAATTCCTCCAATTGGCAAAATTATCTGTGGTATTAGAATTCAGAATGGTGGTTATCTTCTACAGATGGTAGAGCCCTACAGTTTCAGGAGGCCTAAGGGGTGATTTGGGGCTGACTTAATTTTTATGACAGCAGTGGTTACATGAATGTATCCACATTCTGATTAATTCGTGTGCTTTTCTACATGTGTATTGCAATAACAAATTATTCTAAAAATATTTTTTAAAGGCATATAGTTCTTTGCTTGACCAGTTTACAATAATTAATTTTCTTTAAATACCTTTTTATTCCATGCTCTGGTACTGGGGATTGAATCCAGGGCCTCACACATGCTGGACAAGCATTCTAGCACTGAGCTATGTACACAGCCCCCTCCATTTTTTCTTAATTTTGAGATAATCTTGCTAAGCTGCAATTCTCCTGCCTCAGCCTCCTGAGTAGCTGGGATTATAGGCATGCACCATTACACCCATCTTCAAATACCTACTTGATGTCACTAAAGATTATTTCTGGGTTTTATCATAAAAATGACACCGAAAGGTAAACTTAAATTTACAGTGTGTCAAATTTGGATGTAGAATATCTAAATAACACAAGCTTGAAAATGATGAAAATGTTTTCATATCAGAAATATGGAGTAAAACCTTTTTGCTAAACATACTATAAAATTAGAAATGTAGTAAGGCAAAGTCCTCCTGTCATTGCTTGAATTCAGTTTCATTCAACAAGTATTTATAGAATTATGTACCCATAACTTCCTGAAGTATTCAGGATATTGTAGAATAGTTTACTTAGCAAATCACACACTCTGAATTTTGTGATTCTTCAGTTGTGATATTGAACAAATGACTTAATCTGTTTATCTATAGTACCTAGAATATATCTATAGTACCTAGAAAAATATATCTCCATATACCTATAAAAATGGGAGAAATAAAATCTCAATAACCTAATATAGAAGTTTCTAATCTAGTGCCTAACCAACAATACATATAGAGGTTAGTCTATTCTGTTTTTGGTACCAGGGATCAAACTTGGGCCCTTGTGCTTGCGAGGGAGAGGCAAGCAGCAGAACCACTGAGCTAAATCCCGGCCCCAAGTTTGTTCTTTTTGATTCTTAAAATGAGTTTATTCTTAAACCTCCTTCATATTCTATTGCCAATTTTGTTTCTACTGCCAAAACTTTTCTTCTCCATTTAATTCTGAAATTGAGTATAAATTTCATATGGTCTTTCCTAGTCTCAGAAGTGATATTTTTAATCTATCAAATATGTGGTCCTTTCTTGGCAAACAACTCACCCCAATTAATATTCTGTTATCTTCTGGCAAGGATCCTCCACCCGGCTAAAGCAAAACAAATCTCTCTTGTCCTGGGGTCATAAGCTCAGAATAGTATATATATAGCAAGAAATAAGTTTTTTATTTTTAAGAACATTTTGCCATTTTAAACAGAATTAACCCTCTCACCATAAAAGCAATTGCACTCCAAGTATTCATGCAAAGGAGCTAAAAACCTGGCCCACAAAAAAACTGGACATAAACATTTATAGCAGCATTACTCCTAACTGCCAAACCCTGGACACAACCAAGGTAGTGGTCAGCAGGTGGAGAGAGAAGTGATCTGTGGTACGTCTAGACAACAGACTGTTATTCAGCACTAAGAAATACCAAGCCATAAAACTAGACAGGAAAACCTTTTTAGTGTGTACCAATATGAAATGGCTACCACAGTGTAAGATGCCAACTATAAGACATTCTGGAAAAGGACAAACTAGGAGACAGTGAAATGATTAGTGGGCATGAGAGGTCTGGGGTGGGAGCTGGGTTTGAACAGGTAGAACATGGAGAATTTTTAGGGGAATGAAAATACTTTGCAACATTATAATAATGGAAACATGTCATTGTACATCCATCCAAGCCTATGTACAGCACCAAAATGAACCCTAATGTACACTACAGCTTTTGGCTAATTAAAAGACATTTTCAGTGGTCAAAGGTAAATTAAATCCAGTACTAAACAGGCTCCCTCATGAACACAGGTTGTAACTTCCAGCTCAATTTCCTTTATCTCCAGTGTATCCTTTCTCCTAAACATGGAGTTCTCTGACCTTGACATTAACAATCCTGCTGTACCTGAACACTACAGTTCCATTAGAATGAAGGTATTTGAAGCTGCTTTTCTACAAGAATTCTTGGCAGCCAGCAACCAATTTAGACAAAAAATGAGTTTTTCTAATATAATACAAATATAAATGGGCATTTAAAAATCACTATATGCCTTTGGGAAATAAATTAAAGCATTATTTATGACATATTTACATACTTACAAAGTTGATTTTACTCATACATTATTCTGCATAATATCACAAAATGAACACCTTATCCTGGAGTAAAACTCCGTATTTTTTAATAATTTGTGTTTAACCTGACAATTTTTAAAACAAAGAATACTATCAATTTGGTTTCACAAATCACAAAGTCATGTTTAGAATTTTATCTAGCCACAGAACACAGTAAATTCAACAGCATGTCAATTTAGGTGACCCTGAGTTAAAAACTGTGAATTTGCATATTTCTGAATACAAATGCATGTGTACTTTTATATACTTATATTATCATACTGCTTTTTGCCTATATCAGCTCAATTTTCTTCTTCATTAATTCTGAAAGAGACTGAGGAATAAACAATGTGGAGGCAAAAATGACAAGAGAATCAAAGAGGAAGCTATCAGTATCACCTAAAGCTTTTAAAACTTCAGTCTCTGAGGCACAGCTTAAATTCAGCATTGCCTCAAAAACTTAAAAGGGGGCTAAGAGTGTGGCTCAGTGGTAGAGCACTTGCCTAGTATGCATGAAGCCCTGGGTTTGAGCTCCAACCCTGCAGGAAAAAAAAAGAGAAAAGAAAACAACAGTAATAATTTTTTAAAAGCCTGGAACTGAATAAACTGAGGAATAATCTGAGTCTGATTTTTCCTGTTTTTCCTACACTAATTAAAAAGTGTCTAAGCTTACAAAATTAAGTGATTTGGGTTAAATATATAAAACATAAATTTCAGTAATCTGGAGCTCTTCAGAAAAAATCACAAAAATAACCACAACAATTACTATCAATTGTGTTAAAGATGGGTGTTCCTAAAGTTTAAGAAACAAAAAAATGCAAATAAACATCCACCCATTCCCCTAAAATGCTAATGTGGGAATTATAAGGAAATGGGGAGGAAGAGAAAAGGACAGGAGCTGGAGGGCTGGAAAGGGCCTCACACTGATGAGCGCACTCTAATGTCTAAATATCTCTAGTAAGACTGCCTGGCTCAGCTGCCATAATGTGCCACAGATAGTGAGTTACTCTTGCTCCAGCTTAACAGGAAAATCCCAGGAAGACAAAACAGAAGATGTCAAAGCTGAGCATGTGGAATCAGATACACTCTGATGCCTTTCAAAGAGAACATGGGCCAAGAAAAGAATCAGAGGCCAGACCAGATCATGTATTTCTCTCTATTTGCCTTTCTCCACTCCTCCTCACCCACTCACACTGCTCCAAAGAGGTTTACCTCTGAGGTGCAGGAATTTTATCTAGCTTCAACTGAGCCACGGAGTAACTCTGCCATCGCTATTTGGGGACTGCAGGAAAATCATTACCCAGTGAAACACCAACTGGTGTTTATGATTCTACTAGAGCAACCCTCAAAAGCATCAACGAAGGTATTTTAGACTTGGTAAAATAAAAAGAAAAAAAATCAGATATTTTTAGTACCTATGATATCTCCCTATATAATAGGAGAGAAAGTAGCAGAAATATTTCAACTATGGGCTTCAGACTGTATTAAAAGACTGTGCTCCTATCACAGGGCCAATCTCCCGAAAAAATACCATTAAGAAATGGATAGCTCCAGGAATGATGCAAATGGTAGAGAAAGGCTTCTCTTTCCTACAAAGGACAAAGAAAAGGTATTCTGTCCCTATTACCCCTGGGCAAAAGTTCACAATAGCAACTGATTATGTCTCATTTCCTTCACTACTCTGAATGACAATGAAGTCTGAATTTTACCAATCATTATACAGTGCTTGGAAATTAACATAGTTTCAAAACTAATAATTCTTCTCATTCTCAGGTAGCAAATGTGAGAAATGAATCATTAGAAATAACATTAATACAAAACAAACCTTACAGGTAAAGACAGTACAGGATAGGGGCTTTGACACCTTTTATAAAAATGCCAGAGATTGTGCTACTTTTTACATCTAAATAACTGTATAGAAGAGTAAATACAAATTAAATTACATTTATATATGAAACTATCTTTAAAAAGTTACATGTACTTGCATAGAATTTCACTGTATAAGAAAAAAATTTACTCACTTTTGATTTACATAAATCCAAAAATGGTAAAATACATTATCTGAGAGAAGAAAATGCTTCCACTAAATACAAACATAATGGACTAAAATAACTAGATTGAATATAAAATAGTTTTGCAAATGTCTACAAAAAATAAATGAAGAATGGCACAAATTTTAAAAAGTAGTGCTTAAGGCAACCAAGTAAGAAGTAACCTTAATAATTAAAGTAAGAGACATACCATCCAGTAAGAAGCAAATTAATTCCCTCTCAAAAATTTCTCTTTTTATAGTGTGGAGAACATAAGCAGAAGCAGAAACAGTGCTGTTGTCAAGAGTTTACACTTGGAAGTGCTGAGTAGTATTATACAAAAACAACACAAATAGGTCTGATCCAAAATATACTTGTATCATTTGTCTTTTAGTTGTCATATACCAATGAAAAAATACAATGGATTATCCCAATGTTCACAGTATAAATCTGTAAAATGCCAGAAATTATTTTTAAAAAGGAAACACACGTAATTTTCCAAACTATATGTGTATATGATGACCAAAAAGAAATATCAATTCTGTCCATTTGTGGCCCATATTGTATAAAACATGCATAGAAATGAGCAACATCTCCCTTCAAGTAGGTGTCTTAAGGTAAACTGTTGAGCACACTGCTCACCATCAGACCTGAGATCATGCACACATACATAAAGCAAAAAAGAACACTTTTTAAAAAACTTAATAAACATGTCTTCTTTAAAAACAAAATCAGGTACAAATGACTAAATTAAATGTCTTTGCACATGAATTTCCATTTTATAAATTTGGTATATTAAGTTGTGCTTTATTATAAATATATTTGTATATTTTCTTTTGAGAACTAGGGTAGGTGAAATTATATAATTACAAAAAGGTCTATGTTTTTCTTCTATTGGAATGATACCATGCCTTTCTAGGAAAAAAAAATTGTAGTCTACAGGAAAATTATAAAAACCACTAGATTCATTGAAGTTAATTCAACCACAAAAGGTACGATCTCTTCTTGAACAGCCAGTGGAAAGGGAAGAGTCTCCCCTCATATGGTCCGGGGTGGCAGGCGCTGCTTGTACATGCCCGCGATGGCTTTGGCTGCACTGTAGATCATCTGTTGACGTGACATGCCAGTAAAAGCTGCATGCCAGTCGGTCCGGCTGACATTTAGTAAACTCTTTTCCAAGACTTCGCCCACTGTTACCAAAAGGCCTGACCACCGCAGATTGTAGTCCTGCGGAGTTAGACTTTGAGCCTGTGGGAAAACAAAATCCATAATACTTAGGGTTCATTAAATACCATCACTGGAACTAGCTACCATTTAAGTGACATCTCAAAGTCTTGACTTTTAATATAGATTATGACAAACCCTGAAAAACACAGCTATGCTGCCAAGGGTTTAAAGTTACTGGGCTACAAAACAATCACAATAATACTGCACAAATCTACTTTGTTAAAAATATCCTCCCTTGTGCTCATTTTTTCCATTCAAACATAATTTTCTTCTTTTTTTTTTTTTGCAGTGCTGGGGATTAAACCAAGGACTCTGTGCACAATAAAGGTTTTTTTTTTTCTTTTTTTTTGGTACCAGGGATCGAACTCAGGACCTTATGCTTGCAAGGCAGACGGCCCATACCACTGAGCTAAATCCCCGGCCTATAAAGTTTTAAATCTACTCATTCCACCTCTTAACAGAGCTCAGGGTCAAAGGCTGCAATTCCAGCTCTACTTTCAGTGTCATGTCAGGTTAGTAACTGGGTTAGTGCAGGCCAGGCACACTGGTGCTTGCCTAGAACGGCAGCACTTAGGGAAGCTGAGGCAAGAAGATTCCAAGTTCCAGTCCCATCTGGCCAACTTAGCAACTTAGTGAGACCCTGCCTCAAAATTAAAAAAAAAAAAATTTTTTTTAAAGGTTGGGATGTAGCTCAGTGCAAAGGCCCTGAGTTCAGTCCCTGGTTCTGAACAGTAATGACGATGATGATGATGAATGATGATGATGTTAGTGCTAAAACTATCTTTCAATGGTATAAAATTCCAACCAGAAAGAATGAAATTGTACATTAAGGCACCGATCCATTTGGGAAAGAACTGCTCAATTAGTCTAGAAAGTGAACCCAGGAACATGACTAACACATTTGCAAGCTTATACATACTAAATAATGTCCAGTCCATGACAGCATCAAACCATTTTACATCATTCATACTTTTTAACCCAACCTCTATCTGCTTCTATTCAAATCACTTATTCATTCATACAGGTATAAAAGAATAAACTCTTTGCTTAGTAGCAGAGAGTGGAGTGGGTCTTTCTGTTTCAGGGTGTCAAGTCCAGAGGAGGACTCTGCATACAGAATGGATCTCTACTATACAGTGATCCCCAATTGTGCTGTATATTATAATCACTTGAGAGTTTGTTGTTTGTTTTGTGCAAAACCAGTTTCTTAAGCCCCAACTAAAACACCTGAATCAGAAACTCCATAGCTGTTCCAGGAGAAGTAGGACATATTATAGAAAATATTTCAGAGCATAGTATTTAGGAACCTCTGCTCTGATATTCTCTTTCAAAAATTCTCTTTCAAAACTTACAGTGCACTATTAGTACATCACTATGTCTCACAGAAGAACAGCAGATACACTACTAAGGTTATTACAGACACTGTAAAATTGTGTTTCTTAAATTGTTATGAGCACGCAAATCCCCTAAAAGGTCTTAAAATGCAGGTCCTGCCAGGAGCTCTGAGCAGGCCCAAGAGCATTTTTTTAGTTCCCAAGTAATGCTCTTGATGCTAGGCTTACACTTCTGAGGAGCAAGGTATTTGATGTTACCAGTAAAATTGCAAAAGAACAGGGTTTTTAATGGGGGCAGAGAAAGAGTCACTTATACTAAAGTTAATAAGCATAAATTATATGAAATCTTTTTCCAGATTTTCATTACTATACATATTGATGATAATTATACTTCTCTGAAAGGATGATTTTCAGTCCCCCAAATTAAAAAAGTTCAATAATAAAACAGCACAGACATAAAACATTTCAGGATGCCTTAAAAAATAAAAAAGAGAGCTGAATAATAATGAATAGAGTGGTACCTCAGTTCACAAACTTAATTCTTTCCACAATTCTGTTTGTAAACCGAATTGGTTGAGAACCAAACCAAATTTAGCGGCTAGGTTCAATGATGACCTTATAGGAAATTTGATTCGGCTTACAACCAGAATCATAGAGAGAAGTGAGTTCATTAACAGAGGAACCACTGTAAGGAAGGTATTTTAATGCACATATTTTTGTTCTTCTAAACTTTGATATCACATGCAAAAAAGAAAGACAACAGAATAAAAAGCTAATGATACCCTTTGAATACCACTATTTAGTTAATCATATTAATGGCTGCTGTGCATTTTCCGTATTCATTTGTATATATTTTAGAGCATATATAACTCCCTGGTAATAACTGGGATGGTATTAAATGTGCCTTTTTGGACATTCATTTACCAGTAAGTCACTGACAGTTTTAGATATGTGTATCAAAATACAGAGGTCCTTTTCATTCTTTGAGCATCATGTCTATTTCTTTTCAATATATAAACCTAAAAATACGATAAAGACTGTCCTTTTTTAACAGTCAACTTCTAGTACAGAGGTCAGCAAACTTTTTCTGAAAAGGGGATAGACAAATTTAGGTGTTAGAGTCAGTCTTCGCTTCAACTTCTCAATTTTGTTGCTACAGTACAGAAACAGCTGTAACAACATGGAAGTAGACTAGCAGAGCATGTTCTAATAAACGTACTTTTTGTACGCTTTTTTGTTTTTTGGAGACACAGTCTATGTACTTCAGGCTGGTCTTCCAGGCTGGCCTCAAATTTGCAGTGATCCTCTTGCCTCAGCCTCCCAAGTCCTGGGATTACAGTACCACCATGCCTGGGCTCCAACAAATTTACTTATAAAAGTGGGTGGCTGGCCAGATTTGGCTGTGGACCAGTGTGTGCTGACCCTGAGTCCATTGCAATGATAACAATGGCAGCGATGGGAACATCATTATAATTACAGGGCTTCTAACATTTTTTCGTGAGATCTGAGGTTTACCTTGATTTTCTAGTACAAATACACCCTTCTAATCCTAATTAGCTAGGACTATTTAATAGTATGGTTAGTATTTCTAGCAAACAAATCTCCTGGAATCCTTCTCCTTCTTTGCTGTTCATATGTTGAGCTACATAACTGAATGGTATTGGTGAACTGTCCATTCTTGGGACAAACCCTTCTTGGTTAGGATATAAGTTCTTCTAATATATTTCTGAATTTAATCTCAATTTTATCAATGATTTGGACATTTAGTTCTTAAGTGATAATACACTAAATTTTCTTTCGTGTTGAGACACCAAATTAGAAAACTTTCTATCTTTATTTTTGATGATTTATGCAGGATGAGAATCAACCATGCCTTGAATATTCTGAGGAACTCACTTTAACACTATTCTCTAAATGATGAGAATTTTTTACTCAGCCATAAAAAATGAGAAATTAAGAGACATTTATAGCTAAGTGGATGCACATGGAGGTGATACTCTTAAGTGAAATAAATAGGACACACATGTATAAATACCGAATAGTTTCTCTGGTGTGAGAAACTGAAAGTGTAAATAAGGACTAAATGTATGATAGGTAATGTGGAATAGGAAGAAAAGGGGCAAAGGGGGAGGAAGTGGGAGGGCTAGGGGAAAGGATAGAAGGGAATGGGATTAATATGAGAAAATGGAAAAATAGGAACAAAATCTTTGTAAATAGGGAGGACTGGAGGGGTTGAAGGGAGGGCTGGGCAAGGGTGAAAAATAAGAACCAAGAGAGACTATGTAAAGGTGCAAATTTCCAATGATGAATGTCATTATATTGTATACCTAAAATGTACCAATGATTAGAATGAATAATCGATAATGTAAAATAGGAACAAAAGGTTCAAAAGGGTAGGGGTAGTGGGAGGGGTAGGGGAAAGGAAAGAAGGGAAAGGAGAAATGATGAGAAATGGAAATAAAGTCTTTGTAAATAGGGAAGGGTGGAGGGGGTGAAGGGAGGGCTAGGAATGGGGAAAAAATAAGAACCAAGATGCATTATGTAAAGGTACAATTCCCAATGACAAATGTAATTGTGTTGTATACCTACAATGTACCAATAAAAGAATTTAATTAAATGACGAGAATTTTTTTGTGAGATGGAATTCTTTCATTATAATGATTCACTGAACCTGACTGTGTTAGATCATGAAACTGACTATATATACAGTGATTGTTTTTGACTATCAAAGAGCAAGTTTATACAGTTTAACCTAATACTCCTGAATCAGTAAAGTAGAATTTATATTTTCCTAGAATTTATTATTTTATCTAAATTTGCTGGTATAACAGTATATACAGTTTTCACTTATGATTTTTTAATTATCTTCATATTGGAATGAGTTTGTTAACATGTATTTAAAGTTTCTTGAACTTTTAAGAATAAATTATGGTATAAATAAAAGTTCTATTAAAATTTCAAAAATTCAGACACCAATTCTTAGTTTTCTTTCTAAACTGCAAGCTTCCAAATAGGTCATAGATTGCTTTCAACCACTTCATGAATACAATATGCCAAATGTATATGTAATTGCACATAAATATTTTCTTGGAAGTGAATTTACAGTTTTATTAGATTTTCAAATGTTTATAAGCCCCAAATAATTTTAAGACACAAAAAAGTCAACAAAGTAACTTAATAGTACAGATATTTCAATGTAAATATATACATACATTCTATTTTATTTATTAAAGAATTAGAGAAATTTTCATTCTTTTGTAAATTATGGATAGGTATATTAGATCCACTTTTCACTCAACATACCTAAAGACGTGACTATCATGTAAGGTTTCTAATACTGACTTGTTACTAAAGATGAACTAAAAGGAAGATCAAGTAAATGGGAAATGTAGAGAACAGTGGAAACAAACATGACGCATAAAGGGGAAGTAAATGAAAGGTGGGCATAAAACAAGCCTAAAAAGTAAAGTTTTTTCTGATCTCAGGGAAGGGAATATAATCATAAAAACCAGAAAAAAAAAAGAAGGAACAAGTTACCATGTAATATATAACCTTTTTAAATAAGATGGAAAACAAAAGCAGGGAGGTACTAAAAAATATAGAAGGCCCAGGAAATTGAAAAGCAAATAGACCTCCACCAGCACAGAGGAGGTGAGCTGCTCCCAGTGAAAAGGAGAAGGCTTCCTGGCCACCGTACCACCCCTGCTGGCACAGAGGAGGTGAGCCACACGGATGCCAGCAGCAACCCCCCTGCACTGAAATGAGAAGACATGTAAACAAGCTTCAAAACCAGACTTCCAGATCACCTAAAACAACCCCAAATGGAAAAGAGATGGAACAATCTGATACTCAACCACTTGCACTCCCTGAACTGGCAACAAAAGAGGATCTGGAAAAAATGAAATCAGAAATAATTTCTCACATAACAGCAGAGATTGTGTCCATAGTGCAAGACATGATGAATAAATCTAGAGGACGCAGATAAAAAAATAGAGGATCTGAGGAACATGATGGAATCCCAACATAGGAAACATATGGAATCCATAAAACAGATGCAAACAGATTTCCAGGAGATTAAAAACTCCATTAAAAGTCTATGCAGCAGAATGAGCCAATGTGAGAATAGAATTTCACATATAGAAGATAAGATTCCAATTAGTGACCAGGAAAAGAAAAACTGCTTTAAAATTGTAAAGGACCATGAGAAATCAATCCAGGAGCTGCTAGATGATACAAAGAAGAATAACATAAGACTGATTGGAGTCAATGAAGAAAGAGGAGAGAGTGCAGATGACATAAAAAAACTGTTCACAGAAGTGATAGCAGAAAACTTCCCAAGGAGGGGAAAAGAACTTGACATACTGGTAAGTGAGGCATATAGGACTCCAAATAGCCTTGATCAAAAAAAAACTACACACAGGCATATAATAGTTAAGATTCTAGAAACCCAACAGAAGAACAAAGTTCTACAAGCAGTGAGAGAAAAGAAACAAATCACATACAAAAGAAAGCCAATCAGAATTACAGCAGACTTCTCAATGCAAACCCTCAAGGCAAGAAGAGCTTGGAGTGATGTATTTCAAGCCCTAAAGGAAAACAGCCTCCAACCCAGATTGATGTACCCTGCAAAACTATCTTTCAAAATGGATGGAGAAATAAGATACTTTCATGACAAAGAGCACCTCAGGAACTTCATGAATACCAAATCAGCACTCCAAAAAATTTTAGACAATATCCTAGGAAAAGACAATGAGGATCACAACACCAGGAAGCCCAGCAGAATGAATCCATTGGGCGTGATAAATTAAATGCAAAGGGGGAGAATCCAACAAAAAGGAAAAGTCATGACAAGGCTTTAAAAACTTTTAACTTCATCTCCCTAATCAATGTATAATTCAATCTTGTTATTGTACTGATTAGTATTTTTCTGATTCTAGTGTGGCACACCTTTCCTTGTGCTATACTGGCTATTTATCATCTTCTTGTGTCTACTTCTTAATTGGGTTGTCTATTAATAAGCTGTAAGTTCTTTATATATTCTGGTCATAGGTTATATGCAATATAAATATGGTCTGTTTAAGGACTTTTCATTTTCTTAACAATGTCATTTAAAGTTTTAAATTTTGATAGAATCTCATTTATCAATTTTTTTCTTTTATACATCATGTTTTTTATATCCTAGGAAATTCTTGCCTACCCTAAATTCATAAACATTTTCCCTTTTAATTTCTTCTTAAAGTGCTATAGTTTTAGTCTGTCATATTTAGGTTCATAGATCAAGTTATTTTTATGTATGGAAAAAAAGGTTGAGGTTAATTTTTTACATATGGATACCAAGTATTCTAGTGCCATTTGCTGAAAACACTTATCTCTTCCTCTGCTCTTGAATTGAGTTAATGTTCTATAAAATGTTAATGTTAAATAATCTTTCAAAACTCAGTGGATCATATATGTGTGGTTCTATTTCTAGATTCTCTGTTTTATTCAAATGATCTATGTCTTTCCTTACACCAACACTGCCTTGATTACTGTAGCTTTAGAGGAAGTCTTAAAATTAGATAATAAATGCTTTCCAACTTCAAATACAAGTTCTAGGGGCTCCTAGACATTTCTTAACATTTTCTCTGTAGACGATCATTTCATCTACATACAAAGATTTTGCTTCTACCTTGCCAATTCTATCCTAATTGTGTCATTTTATTGCCAGACTATTTTGGTTTGGGCCTATATTTTAAAGTTTCATAGACAGATGAAGAGTAGGCATATCTGCCCTTGTTCCCCACCTTAGGGAGAAAGCACTGTATTTTATCCATTCATATAGGGCATTTTTCCTGGAAGTATGGAGTACATGGCTTATCTGTTGAGAAGGTTCTGTTCTACTTCTAGTCTCCTGATAATTTTTACCATGAATAGCTGTAGAATTTAGTGCAATACTTTTTCTCCAACTAGTGACAGGATCATATGGCTTTTTCCTTTCTTCTGTTAAAATGATGACTTTTGGGGGTGGATCTTCCAATGCTGAACCAACACTGCCATCCCTATAATAAAACCACGTTCTACATACTGCCAGATCTGACTTCTAATTGTTTTGTTAAACAAATTTCTATCTATGTTCATACTTTTTTCTTCTATTATCTTTATCCAGTTTTAGGATTAGCACAATGTTGATTTCCTAAAATGAGGGGAGAAGTGTTCCTTCTTTTTTCTGCTTTAATTGTTTGATATAATTTATCAGTTAAAATGTATATGAGCCTGCTGTTGTCATATAGGTAGGTTTCAAGCTAGGAATATACTTTCTTTAATAGGTGCTACTCAAATTTTATATTTCCTCCAGAGTCAGTTTCATTAATTTGTCTTCCAAGGTAATTATCAGAAGTTGTCAAATTTTATTTCAAAAAAGATTTTTGTAATATGCTTTCTATATCCTTTTAAATTCTGTAAAATCTGTGGTAATGTCTTCTAGATTTTGATACTGTAATTTTAAAAATGTATAACTGATATCATGTCATAGGAAGAAAAGGTCTAAAGAAGTAGGGGAAGTGGGAGGAGTAGGGAAAAGGAAAGAAGGGAAAAGAAAAAATATGAGAAAAGGAAAAAAAGGAAACAAAGTCTTTGCAAATAGGGAAGGGTGGAGCGGGTGATGGGAGGGCAGGGGAAGGGGAAAAAAATAAGAACCAAGATACTCATGTAAAGGTACAAGATCCCTACGATGAATGTAACTGTATTTTACACCTAAAATATATCAATAAACTTAATGGAAAGAAAAAAAAGAAAAGCAAATAAAGATTAAAAGACAAAAAAGACAGACAAAATCAAGAACATTATTTGTAGAAAAGAAAAAATCTAGCACAGATTTTTATTCTGAAAACAGTGTTTCAAGTTTCCTCAGGGCACAAAGAAAAACCAAAGGAGAAAACCAACCTGCTGTACAAATTCCAAAGGAACCGGTGTGGCTTGGGTAAACGTTTCTAGATGAATGCCATGGACAGGATCTTCTACTACCAAACACCCAATGTCAAACCACCTGGAACAGAATACATGGGCTTCCTATTATTTATGGCTAATAAAAATCACAGTGAAAGGACAAAAAGGAAAAACAAATTTACTCTTCATATAAAACATCAGATTTTAAAAATGAAATTTTCTAATTATTCTGCAAAAAGATAACCACTGAAACGACAGATAAAATTATTCTGTTGACCTAATTTAAAAAGGAGAAAAAGAATGGGAAATAACAAAGACTAGATAGTTTAAAGTTACTGATCACAGAAAGTTTCCTTTCTTGCTAAGATGGGAGAGAATAATGAAAGAAGGGTACACAAATATGCAAGAGAAAGGTTTACATGCATCTGAACATGCAAATAGTTTTCACAAATAACAATAAATGTTACTTGTTAAAATATGGGAAGTTTATGTTACCAATTCTACCACTAGTAAGCAGCCAGCTAGCAGTTACTAGCAAATTTTAAAATAAGCTCATTTAGAGGAAATTATGACAGTCCTCATGAATGATAACCCTTCTAATCACACTTTCTGCATTTTTCACAATGAATCAGACTTTGAGTACATCCACATAAAATCAAGAAAGCTTTCTTCTATTTAAAGATACTAGGAAATTATAAAAAGACATCCTTAAATTTGCTCATGTGAAGACAAGTATAGCAACACAAGAATCTTAGCTACTAAATTAAACCAGCTACTAAACAACCAGCTGCCCTGAAATTATGAATTTAAACAATGAGCTTAAAAAATAAAAAAAAATATGAGCATACGGAACAGTACAATGTTCAATGTCTCTATTTTTAAACATATGTAGATCTAATAAAGTACAACAAAAAAAAATGGATTAGGAAACTTATTTGCATATTCAGAGAAACAACCAAGTAAAATATAGAGTAACATAAGCAACTCTGCTGAATATTAAAACAGCAGTTTGAATGTCTGTAGTAGTTATATCCTACAACTTAAGAAAATGACATTTATTTTATTTGGTTATACTAATCAGAGTTTCACATTTGGTTGTATTTCTTAATTAAGAAAATGTATTTGTAGGCCAGGGATTTGGCTCAGTGGTTCCACTGCCTGCTTCGCAAGCACATGGACCTGAGTTCAATCCCCAGTACAAAAAAAAAAAAAAAAAAAAGGAAAATGTATTTGTGAAATCTCCATAAAGCCAAGCTTAGCTAAATTTTAAATCATTTGTACACAATAATGTCTATCATGGATAACGAATTGACTAAACTATTACACATGCATGTCCTGAAAAGCAGTCACTGAAGGTCTAAGTAGAGTTTATTTCATCATGCTAGGGAGCACACACCCGAGCTCCAAGTGCTTTATTTTCTAAAACACTACTATGAACATTTCAACTGGGACAGCAGCTTTCCCATTCTCTTCAATTCAGTCAAGGTGAAATTATAACCACTGCCATCCCTACAAACTACTCTTCCATTTCTGACCCTAATACTATTGGCTAAGGAAATTTTTAGTTCTTTTCCCCCTCCTTCATAGACATTTTCCCATCCTACCTCCCGCTGCCACCCTGGGATGAGGAACAGTGGTAATCTAGACTGATCATATTCAGGGACAGCCAATGGGGACTCCATCTCTCTCTCTCTCCATGTGGCTGGTAAAATAAGATGGACTTGAACAAGCCTATGTGAAAATCAATTTCACTTAAAAAGGCCTTAAGAAGAACTATGGCTCTAAGATATTTAGGTTTCACACAGCAGAAAATTACTATACAATAGCATCTGAGGAACTGATACAGGGATGCCAATCTGTATATTTTACCAGAGACAAAGCATTTGCTATCACCAACCAATTCACAAAAGAAAGGACATATTTAACACATTTTAGGGACATTTTAGCACATTTAACAACATAACCAAGATTTAACAGCAACACTAGACAAGTAAATCTCAGAATAAGGGCAGCCCATGCTTACACTGGTGTTTTTCCATATGTGGTACACTTCATGCTAGTTTTTCTCATTTAGAATGAACTGACGAAAAGTTCAACACAGACACCAGTTGAAAGCACTATATCTAAGCTAGCACTGTTCTTTAAGAGCTGAATACATTTGAGCTTTCTTCTTTTAGCTGGTGGGCTCTTCCTGGATAGGTCTTTTACTATCTTTATTTCTAAGCATGCATTTCCTTGACTTTATCTCCTAGAAATTTATTTCTCACAGAAGCAATGCAGAAAGAAGTAGCCACAATAGGAATCTTGTATTTACACTTTTCTCTTCTCTTGTTCCTCCTCTCTCCTCACTCTATACTTTATTGCTATAACCCTTCCATGTTCTCTCTTCCTTAACCCATACTAGTAACTATCAGTGGACTTCCTAGTACTATTGAATATTACTGATCTTCATAATAGTCTACTTTTTCTAAAAATGAGTATTTGATGGAAAAAATAACACATCTAGGTGTGATGGAGTAGTTTATGTAGGTCAACACTTCTGGTGCAAAGCTAGATGAGTTATACAGATCATATATTTAGGGCCATTAAAGAGCAAGGACAAAGTGAAGGGAGAAGAAAGCCTTTCAGAGGTAAATTGCCATCTCCTAAGTAACCATAAAATAAGAACCGAGAGAGTATGTAAAGGTGCAAATTTCCAATGATGAATGTCATTATATTGTATACCTAAAATGTACCAAAAAAAAAAAATCAAGAAAAAAAAACAGTACAAGGTTAATAGAGAAAATTAAATAACAATAATCACTGGATAGTTCTTCAGTGCACAAAGTTCAAACTTCTCAGCCTAGAATACACAGCTCTTCCCAATCTGTCCTCATACCATTCTTGAATTTCTATTCAACAAACTTCTACCCAAGCTAATATAATCACTATCTTAGAATACCTTTTATTACCCTCAATATCCTACCTACTTTGTCCATTAACCCACACTCTAAGTCTTCTTCAAAATTCAATTCATGCCAACCATTCATAAATTTCATGTGACACTACCTCCACATTGAGTAATGTGAAATGTCATATAACATTTTTTGTTAAAAAATTATATAACTTTTTCTACAATTATTTAAAGCTCTTCATATGTACATATATTTTCTGACCCATAATACGCCTTCAGAGTAGAGGACATTTTTTGTATATTATAGTCACACAGTGCTAGGTATATTGTTATTCAACACTGCATAAAAAACAAAGATGAACAAAAAATAACAAAACCACAATACAATTACAAAAGAAGCTATATTTCAACAAAGGGAAAGTATTGTAATATAAAACAACTCAGCATATCCAAAAAGGTTTTTCCCATTGAAAAAGTCATCTATTAAAAATATAGAGCCCTCTAAATCAGTGCTGAATTATGCTGTCTGGAGAGTTTTCTAAGCTAAATACAGTTTTTAAAAAAAGAGTGCTCTGTAGAACCTCAAACCCAGTAACTGTCATCAGGTCTTCTTGCACATATACTCTCCCTTACTCTGAATAAGAGAATTGTGTTTGCTACCTGTGGCCAATTATATATAAACCAATACACCATTACATTATCTTATATTTAGTGCTGTTATATTCCAACACAATCTTAGAAAGCGGACATTACTATCTCCATTTCATAATTAAAAGAAGCAAAGATAGAAGTGTCAGCTAAGCTACACAGGACACAGCTAAAGTGGTAAGAGCTGGATGAGAACATACTTTTCTCTGGATCTAAAATAGGAGACACTTTCTTCTAGGTATTCAGCATGAACTCCCAGGCCCAACTGCATTTTGCTTCTAAGAGAAACACAGTAAGCCTCTTACTTGTCAGGCAGCAACTCTGCAATGAAGTTTTCTACCGACACAGCAGTCTGCTTTTCATGGATTACTCCAGTTCGACGCAAGCTATCTATGCGTTCCTGGGCACCCTAAATGACAACGGTATAGATTGGAAACAATTTTTCTAAAATATTAAATATTTAAAATACTACTTTTTTATTTATTTGATTATACAAGTAATATATACACAATTTATACACACACACAAACACGCTATAAATAGTTAAACAATACAAAACTACATAGAGCAAAAAATGAAAAAGACCAATTACATTCCCAATATTAAGTTTGGAGTACATCTTCTAGATTGTTCCCATATACATTACCATGTTGGTTGCAATTCTTAAATGGGTCATTCTTAAATTATATTTTCTAACTGATTATTAATATAAGAAAACTGTATTTTTTAATGTTGATCTGTCAAGGCGCCATCTTAGTGGATAAAAATCTAGAGTATTTTTACTTGAGTCTCTCTTTACTTTTTAGGTAGGTAATCACATTAATAGTGAATATGGGGCTGGGGATTTAGCTCAGTGGTTCCACTGCCTGCCTCAAAAGCAGAAGGACCCGAGTTCGATCCCTGGTACCAAAAAAAAGTGAATATGTTTCTCTTTTTTCTAATTCCCTTTAATTTGGTGCACTATACATCAAAATGACTAGTTATTTAAAATAAAAATTGTAATTACACATATTATACTAAAGCTTATCAATAATTACCATTAATAAAGCAAAATCAAGGGGTTGAGAACACAATATAGATAATTCAAAATCATGAAATATATAGCACAAAAGAAAACTATAAGTTGGATTAGTGATAAGGTTGCTATTTATTACTTTATCTGAATCATTTCATCAACAGTGATCATCAATGATGTAATGAAAATGTTCAAATGGCAAATACATTCAAAATCATTTTTGAACAAAACTAGCCATGAATGATATACCCACATATTTTTAAAGGCAGAAGAGGTACACAGAGGAAATAAGATCAAATGTTCAATTTTTATTCAAATAAAAATAAAGAAAGCTCAGTTACTTCAGAGAAAAATGAATTTTTTTCAGAGATGAAATAAAGGAAAAAGCGAGAACTGTATGAGAACAGGTATAATCTAAACATCATCTCTAAAGATACAAAATGCAGTAACTTAAAATATAACAAAAGTTAGACTGTTTTACTCACTCTTATCTCTAGTGCCTAGCACAGTGCCTAACCTAATAGGTGCTCAACAAGAACTCAAGACTACATGAAAAACTGAAGAAGGGGAAAAATAAAGGCTTCCCAAAGTCTTTATGGCCAATGTCAAGAATATAATGTGAAAATGACATCAAGCATGGTAACACTCAAACAATGAGGCAGCTGCTGATTTTGAAAGAAATGTAACAGATAAGATGAATGTCATTCTTTATAGTGCATATTGTTAGTTTGCTAAGTGACTCCTCCCAAGGAGAAGTTATGGTTACATTTTTATTAAAAAGAAGATTAAGTAAATGTTAATTTAGCAAAAACTATTAGGGGACTAATGGGATGTTTAGATTCATCCCCAACACTTTGAAGGGGATATCTATAGCAAAAAATCCCTAGATTTTATACTTCCAGAGAATAGACTAAATTTGTTCATTTTTTTTATAAGCTACCAGACAGGACTTTAGCGGATCAAGAATTAGGGAGAGTAAAAGACCACTTTGAAATAATCTCAGATTAGGGCCAGGGATTTAGCTCAGTGGTTCCACCTTGCCTTGCAAGTGCAAGGACTCGAGTTTGATCCCCGGTACCAAAAAAAAAAAAAATCATCTCGGACTGAACTACAAGACAGAAGGGCCTTAGAATTTACATTAAATTCTAAGTTCAACTTGGTTGAAATGAATAATTAAAATTTTACACATCTTCAGAAATGTTTGTAGATCTTAATCCCTATCTTGTTGAATATAAACTGTGAAAGAATGGTCATAACTATGCTTGGTTTTTTAATAAAATTAATGCTTGACATAGAAGTTTCAGAAACTTCTTAAACTTTAATTTTGGCTAAAATAATTTCACATGTTGAAAGGACAACTTTAGTTCAGAAAATCCACTTTCTTCAAATAAAATCTGAACAAAAAATGGGTTAGTTTTTTTTATATTTTAAGATTCTACATTATTTTTCTTCTCATTAGCTGCTTTTACCGTTCTGGAAAAAAAATCTTGACAAATTTATAATTTTAGTTTTATGGTAAAGGCCAGAAAAAGAATGATAAACCTCCATGTCATATTTATATAATGCTTCCCAATGTAAACAAAGCTCTTGCTTTCATCTCTAAATTTCAAAAAATGCAGCTACCATTATTTTTCTGTCCAAAAGCCTATTTGTATTTTAGGATTTTCTCCAGATTACCCCCTACAAGTAAATCTGAAAAAGTCTACCTTCCCAGATTCATAAACCCTTTCCAATTTACGAAAGCATTCTTGAAATTTTGAAGGTACAACCTCAAGCTACATATGTGACCTGTTCTAGTCTTTCAAATAAAAATCACCCACATAAATGTTTATGATTTACCTCATATATAACTGATTAGATGTACAATTATTGCATCACATATTTACCTATTTGTCATCCTTTTTTCATTTCTAGACGAGACTACATTTAAACCCTATGGCCATCAGTTAGCTTTGCTATATTTTATAAAGATCAAACCCTTCTATCCCAGAAAGCCTTATTAGAAATATAAACTGGTAATCAAATTCAAGGGAAACCCACCAGAAAATCGAAACATTTCAAAGTGTGTTCTCAGTACCAGTGGTCTATGGATATACCATTATGAAAAGTACAAAGCCAGGATATAGATAATTCGATTCGTATGTTATTCACTACATTTAGATATAGTCTAACTTCTACCCGACAGCCCCAAATTCATAAAGTGCTTTTAGGGTGTGTGGGGACAGGAAAAGCTCCATATTCTCTTTTTTAAAAAAGTGCTACATATAAATGAAAAAGCACCTCAAATATAGGCAGCATTGTCTTCTGGTAAAATTAAAAATAATATAGCACCAGTGTGGGGTAACTGTAAGCAATGGTTAGTTACTACTTATAAACAATACACCAGACTTTTGCCCAGCAAAATATGCTACACCAATTACCTCATTTAATACTTTACATGTATTACATGAGTGAACAAAGTCTCTAAAGTACCTGGCTCATAGGATGCTCTCAATAAATGTATTTAAATGCTTTTATATATAATACAAGAATGTCAAAAACCAAAATGCACTTTTCCTTAAATGTAAATACAGGTGATCCACATTATTTGTGGATTCTGTGTTGGTAAATCTGACTAATCATCAAAATTCATGTGTAACATACACAGAACTGTAAGAAATTTGAGTTGCCGGCTATGCACATTTTCAGCTAGGTCAAAGGATATTGTATTCTTGTTTCATGTTGCATACTATTAACAAGTGTCTTTTTTTTCCTATCTAGTGCCACTTTTTTTTCACTTTTGTGCCTGTTGATTTTAGTGTTCCAAATGCCCCCCAAGGATAGTGGTAAGTGCTGTATAGTGTTCCTTAGCACAGGAGGTATGACGTGTCCTAAGTATAAAACAAGCGTGTGTTCAATAAGCATCATTCAAGCATGAGTTACAGTGCTGTTGGCTGACAGTTCAATATAATCAATCAAAAATAAACATACATATATTTAAAGATGTATTTATATAGAAACAGATACAGAACAGTTATATATGACAGATTGTCAAAAATGCTATGACCAAAAGCCCACAGGGACCTAATCCTGTATTTCCCTCAATGGGCAGTGGTTCAGGATTCACTAATTCAGTGTCTGCAGTAACCCTGAAGAACAGAACCACAGCCAAAACCTAGAACTGTGTGTGTTATGCAAATAAGATTTCTTGATGGATTAGATTATGATGAATTGTGAATAATGACAGAAGTTCAGGATGACTCCAAGGTTTCTCACCTGAGAAAGTGGAAGGTTAGAAATGTCATCAATTGAGATGCAGAGGGCTAGGTGAGTAAGTCTAGGGGAAAGAAAAATTAAGTTCCAGACATATTAAATTTGAGATATTAAAGTAAAGTTGTCAAAAGGCAACTTTTATATAAATCAAAAGTTTACAAGAGAGGTCTTAGTGAAGATATAAGCTTGGAATGGTCCACACAAAGATGGTGTTTAAAGACAGGGGGCAAATGGAGAAGGGACCAGGAGGAGGCTGGGGAGAAGAAAGCAGCACAAGAAAAGCAGAAGCAGCAAACAGTGAAGTTTAAAAACAAACAAACAAAACAAACAAAAACAACAACAAACCCCACAGACCCAAGTGTGTCTCCAGAGAGTCAAGTGAAAAACATCAGAGTGGTTAACCATCTTGAAACCTACTGATAAACTCAAAATAGATGGGAGCGCCCTGGTGACAGTGAGCAACTCTCAATGGAATACTGGGGGCAAAAGCCTGATTGGAGCAGAGATAAAAGAATGTGAAAGAAGAACTGAAGAAAAGCACTGGTGACTCCTGGAGGACTTATGGTGCAAAAGGAAGCAACCTAACGTAGTAGGTACAGGGGAAATGAGGTCAAAGAATTTGTTGAGGGTTTTTTTGGCATCTTTTTTTTTTCCAAGGAAGGAGAGATTTTTGTATGCCAATGGCTGTTCACTTTGTTCATGCATGATTATATGTATGCTGGTAACACTACAATAGCAAAAATTTAACAATGCATAAGAGGGAAGAATTCCCAGAACTTAAACATTTTCCATATTATTAACAAAAATAATTAAAAACCTTTGGGAATCAAAGGATACTGTAATTTCAGTAATTGATGTAAATGTTAATACTGGGTTAAATCCTAAGTACTGGGTTAAGACTAACAATTCTTTGAGCTCTGTTATAGCTTGTCTATAGATGGCCCCCTCTCCCCTGCCAAAGCCTCAGGAAGTCACGGGGGACTTTTCAGAGGTGGCTGGATCTAGGGTGTGTGATGCCGGGATCAAGGGTGTGTGACTAGTAAATCAGTCCACTAATTGGTTTAGCATAGTTCTGGCTAGGATTAAGGGTGTGAGTGCTACTGCTACCCTAGGGTGAGTAGCCTGCATAAAGTATAAGGGGCAGAAAGAGGACTAATGTGCTCTCACCTGCCTGCTTGCCATGGATTATTTCTCCTCTGTGATCCCCCTCTGCCATGCCACCCTGCCTTGGAGCCAGCCGTCTATGGACTGAAACCTCTACCAATTGTGAGCTAAATAAAACTTTCCTCCTTTAACTTTGGGTGTCGGGTATTTTATTTCAGCAACAAGAAAAGTAACGAAGACATGCTCTCTGAGTTTATTTCCTCTCCTCCCCCAACAATCAAAACCTATCTTAGATTTCTTTAAAACTCTGTAATACGTTCCTAATACTAAAGAGTTATCTAACTAAACACAGCTGTTCATTATTTCAGTAAACACATTAGTTCCATATAGACCACAGAATCATTATTACATTTACCAAAAAGTTAACTGTCAGATTCCATATCCTTAAAAGGTGGTCTACTTTATTTCAGTACTGGGGATTGAACCCAGAGCCTTATACATGCTTGCCAAGCGCTCTACACTAAGTTATACTGTTGGCCCTTTATTTAAAATTTTTTATTTTGAGACAAATTCTTGTTAAACTGCTCAGGCTGGCTTCAAATTTGGGCTTCTCCTTCCTTAGGCTCCCCAGTAACAGGGATTACAGGTATATGCCACCATGCCCAGCTATCACTCACTTTCAATCCTGCCGCATAGCCCACGGGTTGTGGAGCAATATTGGACTGTCCAGCTTCCCCTACAACCACAGCCAGGCCAAAGACCTCCTGAAAGGCATCTCGGACAGCAGCCACTTTTACTTCTTTATTTGAGGTCACTACAATATCCAGTTCACCTCCAGATTCTACAAAGAGCAAAAGAAAATTTTAATTCCAAATTAAAATAATGAAATTTTCATAATTACTACCATACTATGTGGCAACATTTTATTTACAAGATTATTAACCTCATAAAATGATGCAAGATAGAAATCATTACTTTTTGAAACAGTTGAAGAAACTAAAGGTGACAAGTCTTGGCCAAGTAATATAGGTGTTTAGTACTATTGTCTGGACTCAAGTCTATCTCTGTGGACTCTGAAATCTTCTTTTTACCACACTGTTTGAATTTCTCACACTGTAATCTAAAAGTATCTTATGTTCTTGGGCCCAAACAATCAACTCTTCCTGAAGTTCAAGACTGGAAATTTAATGCAGTATTTGAAAGCCAAAGACAGCACAGGCCTTCTAATGATTCTGCATGTCCCACCTACCATAATGAGGGCACATCTTTTCTACCACTCTATGAAATGTTCTGGAATGTATTAGTAACTGCCTAAAAATGGGGCTCTGTGGTTAAATAGCTGTGGGAGATACTACATACCACATTTGCTTCTAGGAAATTTACAATGCACATTATCATATCTAAGCTTCTGAGAAATCCAACAATTAAAAATCCTGAGTTCAACCCACTTACATTCATACTTATTCTGTTCACTGGATACTTTCTTAGCATCTAATGATGGCTCCTAATAGTGTTCCATACACATCAATTTGGAAAATGATATACCAGACATGAGAAGAGTTTATTTGCCTGGAGAGTTTATACTACTCCATTAATTTAGCCAAGTCTCATTTTCTAATTAAACTTTGGGTGAACACATTCATTACATTTTTAAGGTTGCAAATAAAAAGTTTCTCGCTGTTGATCAATATACATCTTCATTATATAGTAACTTCCAGGTTCCAGGCCATCACTTATGGAGCAACCATAGAAATTAAACAACTGGCTTGTTTAGTTTACACTTTTGTGTAAATTTAAATTTAAGTTACACTTTTGGGATACTCTACAGAAAATGAAGACTCTTACTGGTGACAAATAAATTTTCAAAAGTTACATACCAAAGACTAGCATGTTCTATACTCCAGTTGGTTTTTTTTTTTTTTTTGGTACCAGGGATTGAACTCAGGTCCTGGCGCTTGGGCAGCAGGCGGTGAAACCACTGAGCTAAATCCCCAGCCCCTGCATGTTCTATACTTTTATCTAGAAAATAGTTTAAATGTGGAGGCCACTAATCTTACTGTATGTGCTCATTATTTTTAAAAAACCATATACCACAAAGATATTTATTTGTAAATTATACAAGTACTACTGTCCTAATACAAATATTTAAGCATATCTGAAAATGGAAATAACATAAAACTTTGAAATTCAAAAAGATTGAGCATATCATATTATTAAGTTCAAAAAATTTTAAATTTTCAATTATTTTAAAAATGTGCACTATTATTTCTAAATAGAATAATTTCACCAAATATATGCCATTGTTTTTTAAAAATCTTAACGTACTATCTGTGATAGTTTGAGTTATCTCTTACCAAAGTGCTTAAGACCAGAAATGTTTTGGATTTTAATATTTTTTAAATTCTGGAATATTTGTCTGTATGCAGTGAGTTATCCTGAGGATGAGACCCAAATCTAAACATGAAATTCACTTCTGTTTCATATACATCTTATACACATAACCTAAGGGTAATGTTACACAATATTTTTACAGCATCTGCATTTTGACTACGAACTGTCTCATGGGCAGGTATGGAATTTTCAAACACAAGTGGAATTGTGTCAGTGTTCAAAAAGTTTCAGATTTTGGAGCATTTTGAATTTCACATCTTAGGATTATTGATGCTCAACTTGTACAGTAAATTCAAAGGCCTGCTTCTAAGCACATATTCTGATAGTTGGCATTAATGACTATCACTGTTAACAGAGATTTCTCATGAAAGCTATTTGTAATATAAAACATTTTGCCCCAGGAACAAGGCTGTTGCCCAGCTAAATATCTTGTGGAAGAGTTGAAGTTATTTTATTTTTATTTTATCATGGATCCTTTTCCTGATTAATGTAATATTCCACAGATCACATCTTTACTGGGAATTTCAGAACTTACTAGTACAACCAATAAGTCACAAAGGAAAGAAGAGGAAACATACTCTTTTTTCACTTTTTCCTCCATATGAAATATAGTTCTAGCTAAGTGTTATTCCATTATGTTGCAGCCAAAGGCTTTTCACTTTGTGATGAGTGACATGCTTTTAATAAGGAAGGAAAAAGAATTACAAGAATGCAGAAAAATTCATTTGAAATGAAGTTAAAATCCATTTCTCATAGTTCTTGTGATTCCTTAATATATAAGAAATAATTGGATCAAGTGATTTGTGGAATATTTATGTAAAAATGCTGAAAGATTTACTGAGCTTTGTTATATCAGAATAGTATTACTTGTGTTGCTGGTAAAGCATCAGCTTTTATGGTTTCATTACATTTTATTTTGGGTACCAGGAATCAAACTCGGGACCTTGAGCTTGCGAGGCAGGCGGCAGCACCACTGAGCTAAATCCCTAGCCCATTTCATTACTTTTTTAAAGATAAGTGATTAACATATTTCATTTCCGTACTCCCTCCCTTGGTTTTATGCCTTATTCTTGATGATGTGGAGACTACTGGCTTCAGAAACTGTCTTCAGTTCCAGGCCTGGCTTTATCATTTGCTAGCTTTGCTACCTTGGGAAAGCCACTGAGCTCATCTCTCTGTAGGAAAAAACCCATACTTCACAGGACTTGGTGTAAGGACTAACTACTTGCTTTTATAGCCTAAACATAGTATACTTGTTAAAACAACAAAAACTCCAAAAAGGTTAATTCCTTCCCTTACTTCATTTAAAGTATGCACAAATGAAGAAAATATATATTGTGCATTTGGTCAGACTGGATTATGATTACATGAAATCATATATATTACAAAGTTCAATTTCTGGATCCCTTGGAGAGGTACAAACACAAGGAACAATTTAGCTGATTTAATTTTTGATTCAAGTTTCTACTTCAAGGGCAGCTAACTAATTGAATGTAAAAAAAATTAAACATTGGCTCAATCTAGCTCCATTTAAGCTGTGTGACCCAGGTTGCTGATTTACATCTCTCTGAACCAAGTTCTTTTTCCAAAACTTGAAAAAAGTACCTATCTTGCAGAGCTTTTGTGAATTAGTGCCTGGCACAACAAGCATTCAATAAATGGGACTTAATCATGCTTGTTCTAATCCAAAACTATGAACATCAAGGCCAGTCAAAGCTACTGGCCTTTTACTGTCACTAAAAATTTCTGTTCAAGCACCTACTGTATAGGTTTGGCTTACAAATGATCTTCAGCAGGAATACTGTTATGTGGCCACTAACTCTGATAAGCCACAGTATTTTTCCACATATTAGATATATACATAAAAATTAAATAGGACACCATCTATAGGGCCAACTGTCTGGAGGATTCTTGATGACAGGGGCTCAGAGGCAGTTAAAGTAGTTTTCCCAACAAAACTAATAATCAATATTATGAATTATTATGATAACTAAATTACCTTCTTTTAAAAATCATTCCTGAGTTAAACATAAGGACATTTAATTAAAACTAAGTATAACCAAAGCATCATTTTAAACATCAACAATGAATAAAATAAAGTTAATATAAAGCAGTACTAACACATATTTACAATTAAAATTAGCTGGGGATTTAGCTCAGTGGTTTTGCCACCTGCTACGCAAGCACAAGGACCCGAGTTCGATCCTCAGTACCAAAAAAAAAAAAAAAATCGGTAATGATATTAATAGTTGATATTATTATCCCTACAAAATTGACTTAGAGGAGTTTCCAAAACTTATTTAATGATAACTAAGAAAAAGATGAATTAATAATGCTGAAAAGTAAGACTTACTGCAAAAAGATAAGAGGAATTTCTACTGATTACATGACCAATGGAAATCAACTGAGAATTATGATTTAGTGGCTTGATACTGATGCATATTTTAAAAACATATGGCAGGTACAGTTCTAACATATGTACATACTGATATAAGGAGCCATGCCAGGGTCCAGTGTTGTAATCATGCTTTCTACTGAATGTTTTGTCTTATCAAGCACAGATTTCACCATAGGATTTCCAGCCACACCCTGCAAAAAACAAGTTAATATATTGTATAAATCAGCAAAGAACACTGTGGTCTTCATGATTATGAAAGAAACAACTTCTTTCTTTTATTTATTTTTTAAGTTTCTAATGTACCCCAGACCAGTAAAGATAAAACCAAAGTAAAGTCAGGGCAATGTTAAATTGCTCTTTGTTTTCTACATTTCTCAATTTCTCTTCCTATCCCTTCACTGACCCACTGCAGTGTACAGGCCAGCAGATGGTAAACTATGTGCAGACCACACTTTATGATATTTTGTAGATACATGTATGCTTATGTTTACTTCATTTATAAATATATTTACATATTTAATTTTTATCTAAAAGATTACCTTTCAGGGTCTCAAAGACTAGAATCAGATGTTTAAGTCCAAGTTTTAGTAAAAATCTTCTCATCTTTACTCCCCTGAACTGTTCCTACTACCTTAACAGAACACTGTACTATGTTCTCCCACAGTTTTTCTTCCTACTTCTTATTTTTTCATTTTGTTTATTTCCAAACTCCCAAACTCTCACTTATTAGCCAGACCTCTTTCTCCAAATCCTTAAACCCACAAAATTGGAGAGAGGAACTGTGTCTGGGTCTCTCTTGCACTGAGAGAAGTGGCTCCTGACCCCATATCTGATGACAGTCAGATTCCCCTTTCAACCTATCAGTAAACCAAGGCAATTCAGTACGAGATAATGAGTTCCTAAGACTACTGACCAACTCTATGCTAAAACTCAGAAGTTAATACTATTACTAGACCTGGAGAGCTAACTGGGCATCAGAACCAATAAGGTGACACACAGACACCTGCTCATAACAAGTGAAAAAAAAAAGAGCTGTAGTCATTATACAAAGAAAACTTTTAAAAGTACAGAGAGACATAAAACTGCAAGCTTAGAAAAATGTCACATTCCTGAAACATGAAGCTCAAATAATATAAATCAGTTAACCATTTAACAATTTGAAAATACGTTTAATGTATATCCAATGAAATTGCAAACAATCTCTCAGCAGAATATTGGAAGGATTTTGGCAAAATGATTCCAAAATTCACTGAGAAATGTGGGAAAAGACCAACAAAGATGTTGAAGAGAAATCAGAAGTTTATACAACTAAATACTGACACATTTTTACAAACACAGAATTGTAGCTTACTTGTCACTGACACTACCCAGGCACACCTCGGCACAAGGCAGACTTTCAATACGGAGTATAATAAAGGAGCCAGGATTACATAAAACAGTGTGCTACTACTGCACAGAGGCAGAGAACAGAGGGACAGAGTACAAAGCCCAGGAACTACTGTCAACATATAATTTAGTAACTAAGATAAAGGTGACATAGCAAATTACTGGGATTAGAACACCGAAACAATGTCTACAGCCACACCACCCTGAACGTGCCCGATCTCGCCAGAACACTGAAACAGTCCATTACGGAGTTGGAAAATAAGTTTGATTTCTACCTTACACAATGCAGTGAAGAATATCAGCTATATTAAACTGTTAAGTATAAAAAATGAAATAATAGAATTAGAAGATATCAAGGAGAAATATCTATCATATACTGTTAGTAGGAAAAGGTCTTTTCTAGCATAAAAACAAAGAAATTGAAAAGAGAAAATTTAAGAAGTGTTGTGTTAAAAAAGCACAGTAAATAAAATAAAAATGCAAAAAACCAACATATAATAACATACAGCAAAATATTCTTATATTAAGAACTCTTAAAAATTCCTTAAGAAAATCATCCCAATTTTAAACTAAAGAACATAAACAAAAAATAAAAAAATAAAAAAATAAAAAAAAAAGAACATAAAGAATTCACAGAAAAAATATACAAATGGCTAAAAATCTCATGAAGAGTTTAAATTCAGTGCAAAGAAATGTAAATTGAGGTTCTATAATTGCCCATCACACAATATTGTATTTCAAATTAATAGCAAGAATTAATTCTGATGCACTAGAGATACCTATAAAGATTTATATACAAGAGTACCCCTCATAGTTTTATTAATAAGAATTACCATTGGAACAAATCATTATGCAATCTGGTCACTATAGTTAGTAACAATATATTGTAGTCTTGAAAGTTGCTGAGAATAGATTTCAAGTCTTTCACCCCCCAAAACAATGAGGTAATACATGTTAATTAGCTCAATTTAGCCATCCCACATGTCTACACCTTTTAAAACATCATACTGCACATGATAAATCCATACAATGTTTACTTCTCAATTAAAATAAATTTTAAAATTCACAATTAGAAAATGCCAATAGTGGATTAGTAAAATAAAACAAGGAAAATAAATGCAGTATCATGTATGGCAAAGTAGCCATAAAAAAATATACTTCTTGTCAGGTGTGGAGGCACACATCTGCAATACCAGCACTCTGCGAGGCTGAGGCAGGAAGGAGGAATGCAAGTTCAAGCCACCCTGGGAAATTTAGCAACTCAGACTCTTTCTCAAAATAAAAATTAAAAAAGAGTTTGGGGTGAGTCCTATATTCAACCCTCAGTACTGAAAATAAAAATGCATTCCTAAATATATGTCCAGGAAGATGTTTATATCTGCAAGGTAAAGACCAACAAAAGACACAAAAAAATGCCCCCATGTCATTGTTCCAATTTATTTTTATTAAGAGAATAGGTACAGGGGCCGGGGATTTAGCTCAGTGGTTTCGCAGCCTGCTGTGTAAGCGCAAGGACCCGAGTTCGATCCCTGGTACCAAAAATAAGAGAATAGGTACAGCTACACAGGTACAGACAAACAATGGGAGCAATAAAAGTAAACTAACAGAATTTTTATTCTTTCGTTATGTCATTTTCTATTTTCAAAAATGTTTTTTGATGAATATCTATTATTTCGTAATAAAAAGAAAACAATTTAAAAACTAAATATTCTATACCTTACCTTAATAAAACCCCATATTCCACCAGCAGATGCTTCATCGTGAACTCTACTGATCCTAGGGTCCTCCTGCTCCTCTGGGAAAGTAATGGCCGATGTGGTGCCAGTGCCCGGTGCCACAGATGTCAGGCTGGCTTGCTGAGTAAGGGGAGTTGGCAAAACACCTAGCAATGACCAAAGAGTGTAACTTATTCCATAAGCTTTTTACATAAAAAGATATAGGATATGAGCAGCATAAAACTTTAACAATGTAACTACACATACTCAAGTATTTAAAAACTGAGTTAGAAACTCAAAATCACCCAAACCTTTTATAAACCAAATTAAACAGAATTCCAAAAAATAAATTTCTTTCTCTTGACACAGAATTGCACCAACTGTCATGATAAAAGATACATATACATATATGTATATATGTAACTAGAGAAAAGTTCTCATGTTGTCCTATCTAGCAGTTGAAAGCAAACAGCTATAGTTAATCCAAAAAATAAATGGGCACCTAAGGCTGTCATAAAAAGGAACATAACAATCACTATGTATACTGCATACATTTCATTTTAACTTGGAAAGAATATTCACAGAAATGAACTAGTTTCACCAACTTCTGGCACAAATGAGCTTTTATCTGGTTTTGAATTTTTACCTGACTGAACAAAAAACTATTCCCTGGACCAGTCAGTCAGTCCTGATAATTTTTAAAGAAGAGCTTTTAACTCTCAAACTTCACTCTGACGTTTCTCTGTAAATGCACAAAATTTTGGACAAAATTTGGATAAAATTTTGGAATTCTTTCTGACATTTCATATATTAATAATCAAGTTGTTTTTGTTTTCAGTGCTAGGGACTGACCCTGGACTTCCTGCATGCTAGACAAGCAATACTCCCTGCATCATATACAAAGTTACAACAACGTTTTGTTTGTTTGTTTGTTTGCTATACTGTGGATTAACCCAGGATTTTGGCACTGAGCTACATCCTCTGCCCTTTTTATTTAGAGTTTATTAAGACAAGTTCTCAAGTTACCCAGGCTGGGTTCAACTTGTGATCCTCCTGCCTCAGCTTCCCAGAGTGCTGGAATTACAGGCATGCAACACAACATCTGGATTATTTTTTATAATTTAAATGAGAAAAACATGAGAAGAGGAAACTATACTCAATAGAAACAAAAACTTGTCCACACAGAAACCTGTACATAATAGTTCACAGCAGCATTATCCAAATGGCCAAAAAGTAGAAATATAATTATCACCTGAACTGAATTTTAAAAAGGGGGTATTTTCTCATAATGGAGTATTATTCAGTCATGAAATGAAGTACAAACTCAAGCTACAACATAGATAAACTCTGAAAATGTCTGAAGTGAAATGAATGACCACCACAAAAGATCACATGGCATGACTCCACTTATATGAAATGCCCAGGATAAGCAGATCCATAGACGAATCCATAGATTAGTGGTTGCCTAGAACTGTGAGGACTGCAGAATATAGGGGTGAAATAGGCACAGGGTTTCTTTTCAAGGTAATGAAAAGATATAAAATTGATTGTAGCAATGGCTACACAACTCTATATACGAAAACCACTGAACTGTGCACTGTGAATTATATTCAATAAAGCTATAAATAAACTAAAACAACATTTAATCTAGCCATATATTTCAAAGCATCACTAAAAGAGAATTACCTGTCACTGGAGGTGCAGAAAATGACAGCATCAGTGGCGTCTGGGGTGCTCTTCCTGCATGTCCTCGTGTAATGTCATAGGATGTCCCAACAGAGAAGCCTGATATAGGAGGACGGGGAGGAGGTGCAGACAAAAGAGCACTTGGGGCAGAGGGTGCAGGCGGGAAGTGGGATGAAGGCGGGTCACTGAAGGTCGCAACAGTTGTTGAAGGAAGTGGAGGAGCTGCAGAAGCACAAAGTGGTGGGACAGGAGGAGTCCCTGAGAGAGGCACAAAAGGCAGCGGTGCTGATGGCTGCACAGGAGGATGGGAAGGCTGAGGAGTAGAATACACATGTGGTGGCAAGGGCTCCACAGTGGACACATTTGGAGAAGAGAAAGAACTGGCTGTACCTAGAAAATGTGGAGATGATAAAGAGACTAAATTGAAAATTTATGTATATATGTAACTAGAGAAGTTTTCATATTGTTTTCAAATTCACATTATTCTCTAATACAAAGATTTTTAATTTAATACATCATTTCCCAAGAATGATTTCTAAATATATAATTTAAAATATACAACAAATATGATTGAATGCAAAAAATTTTCAACTCCCAGAAGTAAAAGCAGCAGCAGTATGTTATTAAATTATGGCACTGTTCAACAGTAGATCTTTTTTTGTTGTTGTTCATTTGTTTGAGTGTGTTTTTAATAAAATAAAGCCATTTTGCAGGTTCAAAAGGATTAATCATGACACAGTTATAAAATATCAAAGATAACATACACTTTTAAGAATAATTTGTCATTGATTTAAAGTCAATATGAATAGAAAGAACAAAAATCTACCTAAAGCAAAACAATGATATTTTCTTACTTTTAATAAATGAGACTATTTCTTTGTATTCTTTAAATAAAATGTCTATTTTCCTTTACCTGGACAAAGATTAAAGAAGTTTTACTATATGCATCCTGCTTTTAATTGACAGAAAAGGTAACAGTATCTTCATTAGTCCTGATGAATAACAGTAGGTGTTGGGACAACCACCAGTACCTGGGGTTGAAGCCATGGCAGTGGGGGCCATTCCTGTGGGATTCAGAGGAGGAGTCCCAGGGGGTGTGGTCTCTATTCCACTCTCTTCCATCATTTTTCTTCAGTTATGGGATACTGTGAAAACATAAAAATGTAGTAAGTTTTACATAGTAATCAAAATTGCATTTTTAAAGCATACATAATTAAGAAAAAATTAAGAGTAATCATCAAGAGACAGATACCTGCCTTTGCTATTTTGAATGCAACTTATTTCCAAATGAAGGGCTTATCAAAATTCTTAAAACAGTTTATGAGGATATGTAATATGCAAACAATATGCCATTTTCATATATACTCTTTACTTTAGGAAATAATTTTATTTGACTGTATTTAATACTCCAACATATTTCAATTGCCAGTAAACTGCCAATTTGATTTCTGTCACATGAATTTCAGTCATGATCATGTTTAAAATGAAAATAAAACATTAAATGTAGTTTTGAAACCCTCTTCCTTCATAAAGTATTCTACGTGAGCTACTCCTATTAACAGAAAAATTTTGAATGTGTTTGACTTGATAAATGCATTAACCTGTTCCCTCATAGAGCATTCTGTGTGGGCTACACTTATTAACATTTTTTAAAAAGTCAAAATGAGCAAAACTTGATAAATGCATTAATTTCAAGTCTCTCTAGTTCATTTTTTTTTTTTGGGTACCGGGGATTGAACTCTGGTCCTTGTGCTTGTGAGGCAAGTGGCAGAACCACTGAGCTAAATCCCCGGCCCTAGTTCACATTTTAAAGTACACTTGGTAACAGATAAATTATACACCTCGGGTTCTAAAAAAGTGCATACACATGTGTGTCTGTCCACACACATACACAAGCATACTACTAGACAGGAAGGTCCTGATAGGTAATAATGGGTTACAAAACATAAGAAACTCCCTTAAATATTATAAATCAGTTTGTCTCAAGTAAAAAGCTCTAAATGTGCCAAATTTGTTTTTGATATTTGTACTCATTTAACAAATACTCAGAGAGGGTCCACTGTTCACCAGCCATCATCTACCCTGCTGTCTCTAGAAACACAACAGCAAGCAAAACAAACAACAGACTTATAGTCCAGTACAATCAAGTAACACCAATAGAAAACGATACCAACACAATACCAATAGACAGCTGTAGTCTGAATTGGGTGCACTGAGTAAGAGCACAGTTTGACTGGAACATGAGTCTTACTGAGAGGTCAGGAAAGGGCTTTCCCAAAGATGCCACAGATAAACTGAGATCTGAAGGAGAAACGGAACTTAAATAGGGCAAGAGAAAGGGATAAAGAAGGCAACTTCCAAAAAAAAGTGAACATACAACAGGTGTAAGTGCCGTGCAACATATGAATGCTACTGCTGCAGTATTATTCCAGTAGTATTAGGAACAAGGTACATTTCAAGAAACCCTGCATGGCAAGAAACAGAAAAGAACAGGACTGAAGAGATAGGCAGGAGCCCAGATCACACTGGGCCTTATCGGTCAGGTTCAGGAACTCATGAGTGAGTGTGTGTGAGTGTGTGTGTGTGTGTGTGTGTGTGTGTGTGTAACAACAGAAAGTCACTGTAAGGCATTCAAGCTGGAGGTGGCATATTTAATTTTTGTTCTAACTTTTCTGAAATTTTAAATTTACAAGAAAACATAAAAATTCTTCAGTATCCCAAATCTAGGCTCTCTGAATGAGATAGCATGTCATGTGCTGATAGTACAATGAGTAAACCCAGGAAAAGGACACTGGTACAATACTGTTAACTAATCTACAGACCTTAACTGAACTTCACCAGTTTTTGTATTTACTCATGTGTGTGCACGTATATAGTTCTATGATGTTACAACATATACATAGGCTCTCATCATCACCAGCACAATTAGGATACACAACTGTTTCATCACTTCAAAAAACTCCCTCACACTGATCCTCCTACCAACTAGAAGCCAGGGCAACCACTGATCCAGTCTCTCACACTTTCTCATTCCATGAGATCACTCCATTATCTTAAAAGAAACCTTTTAAGATGAGCTTGTTTTCAATCAGCATATGCCTTTGAGATTCATCCAAGATGTTGAAAGCTCTCTTTTATTGTTGAATAGTATTCTGTTGTACAGATTTACCTGCTGAATAACATTTAGGCTGATATTAGTTACTGACAAGTCATATTTGTGTTCTGAAGATTTCTTTGATCAAAGTAAGTAGACTGGGCCATCATAAAGGCACCGTGTGATGCAGAGAGCTCATTAAAAGAGCTCCAGAAATAGCTAAAATTAACAACCTAGTGATTCTCTCAAAGTGCAGAGGGTGATTATGCCTCCCATCGACTCCTTCAGTAGCAGTCTAGAGACACTTTTGATAGTCACAATTAGAAGGTTACTGCTGTTTATCTACTAGATAGAACCAAGGGCTATTGCTAAAAATCCATCAATGCACATCATACTCACAATTACTTAACCCCAAATGTCATTAGCACCAAGCTGAAAAACTAATGTAGAAAAGAGTGAAAATGGTGGAGTCAGAGAAAAGATTTTTAAAATGCTCGTGTGGTAAAACTCAGTGACCAGATATGGAGGCAGGGAAGAAAGGGGAATGGTTTGAACAATCAGATAGATAATAGTGCCATTCACTAAGAAGGTAATGTATCAAGCAGTCAAGGTGCTGGACGCTGTCTTGGGGGATGGTCAGAAAGTTGGGGTCATAGTGTTTAGTCTATAGTCTTTGACGAGCTAATTTCAAGCTCCTTGAAACATCCCAGCAGACACACTGAGTTGATTTGGAGCTCCAAAATCACACAAATGTGAGTGTCATCAGTGTACTGATGCTTTCTAAAGTCAAGTTCTGCGATGAGATTATCTGATAAAAAAAATAGGGAGAGAAAAGAGATTATGACTTAAAACCCAATCTAGTTTATTCAGGTAGCAGATCAGCTTGCAGAAAATGAGGTGAGCAGAGATTATGGTATCCAAAAGCCAGTGTGTTTCAAGTTAGGAACAGGCAACAGTATTAAATGCTGCAGGAAGACAGAAAGGGTGCTATCTGAAAGGTATGATGGATTCGCTAAACTAGAGATGAACTTAGAAGTGTTTCCAAGGAAGAAGTATAGAAAGAACACAGAACTGAGACTGAGGAGTGGGAGGTGAGACAAATATGCACAATTTCTTATAAAGCTACTTCTTTTCTTTGCCTCATTTTTTAAATTGGTCATTCATCTTCCTAGCACAGATGCTACCTAACCCTTACACTGGCTAGCGGGTCATATCTAAAGATAATCCTAATCCCTAATGTAAGCACATGCAGCCTCTAAAGGCTTTACTAGTTGAGAAATGGTTAAACTGCAATACTAGAAAAAATTTTGCATGCATAAACATACCTTCTAAAAAGCATAAAATAGCACTTAAGTGTCAGAGTTGGTAAAGCTCTCAGGGACCAAAGAAAAGTATTAATGTATAGAAAGAAAATAATGGTGGATATGGCTTGAAAAACTGAGCCTTGAGTCTTTAGCCAGAGGTGCTCTTCCAGTTTGCTTGTACTTTGATTTTCTGTTCTAAAAAAAAGTGATGGCTACTTGGAAAAAAAGAAACATAAGGGAGCTCTGATGAATTTTAAAGCATTACATACGATCACTGTTGATATTCTGGTGCCACGAGATTGCCTCTACTACTGGACAGTAAGCACTAGACCACAGTATGAATTATCTCTCTGCACTCTCAGCTTTGATCCCAAAATAAACTTCCCTAAATGTTCATTGATTTAAGTAGCAGCTGAACAGGTCTGAAATGCCAAAATGTGTCACGATCGCTGAAAAGTATACGTTATCTCTCAGAGTAACTACTTTGACAAAAACTCTCTTGGACACAAATTCTGCCATCTAGGAAATGGGTTACTCTGCCAATCTGACTGAAACAGATCCCAACACCAAACAAAAAGACGAGAGTACAAAAGTTCTGGGAAGCAGCACTGGGCACTGACGGGATTGTCAAGGAAAATAAGCTCCCTCCCATTACCTGTCCTGGTCAGTTAACTCCAGGGTCTGAGCAACCGAATCCTATTCCAGGAGACAGCGGCCTCCCGCAGGCTATGCCACGTCTCCAGGCCGGCTGGGCCGGGCTCTGGCCTCTCTCCTGGCCAGCGCGCAAGAGGTGGGGCCGAACGTCAGGACCTGGCCTCTGCCACTGCGCAGGAGAGTCCGGAACGAGACTCCAAGACCGCGTGCACCCCGCAATCCGCGGCGAGGCCCGGTCTCCCCAAAACGCGAGTCCTGCCCACAACCCCAGGCTCCCAGCGCGGGCCGGGACCCGCACCCCAGCACCAGTGGCCCACAGTCCCGGAGGCGCCTCTAGGCCACAGCCCCCGCCGCCACCAGACGGACGCTCACCTGGGGTCCAGAGCAAGCGCGTGCGTGGCAGCAAAGTGGAAGACAGGGGACTCGGGCTAGAGCCACAGCTCGGACAGGACCAGACGGAGGCAGCCAGGAGCTGGACTCGCGCGCCCCGCCTCCAAGATGGCCGCCGACGGCCGCCACGTCGCTGCACACGCCCCGCCCAGGGCACCCGAGCCCCGCCCCTCCCTACGCATCTCCCCGCCCAGGTCAGCCGGGCCCCGCCCCCTGAGCCTCACCCTCCCCACAGCAGCTGACCCCGCCCCTCCCAGGACCACTTTGCCCAGTGCGAGCCC
Source organism: Heterocephalus glaber (assembly GCF_053883595.1). Lineage (NCBI taxonomy): Eukaryota > Metazoa > Chordata > Mammalia > Rodentia > Bathyergidae > Heterocephalus > Heterocephalus glaber. The sequence continues at coordinate 5,911,682 of NW_028258310.1, read as the reverse complement.
CGATTGCACCTGGAAGGAACCTCCCGTTGGGTGCAAAGGGTCTCTACGCAACCGGAGTTCGTTTGCCCGGAGCCCTCTAGAATTGATCTCGGCTAGGGCTCTCCTGTTCACTCAGCAGCACGCCCAGAGTGGCACTCTTACTAACAGATGTAACTCGCACAGCCGCCCACTGGGTCATCCCTCCCACAGGACCTCGCAGGGATTTAGCCTAATATTTTCAAAGATTTGCAAGAGAATGATAGGGGGACTGGGGCAAGGGTGGAAATTACTGATGATTTTTCTTCAAGTGTATGTATTGCAAATTTTTTGCAGATTCAGAAATAGATAAAGATCAGTTTTCTAATCTTTTTATTCTATCCTAAAGCAGTACCTGAATCAATTAGTGTCTGATAATGTACATTACATAAATCATTGAATGGAGTGCAATCTAGGCATTTAAAATTGGAATATCCCTCCTTGGTGTCTTTCTGAAAGACTTAAAAGCATCATGCCACAGCGATATATGCACACCCATGTTTATAGCAGCACAATTTGTAGTAGCTAAATCTTGAAAATAGCCGAGATGCTCATCATCAGATGGATGGATAAAGAAGATGTGGTTTTTATATACAGTAGAGTAGTACTCTGCCATTATGAAGGATAAACTTGAGACATTTTTAGGTAAATGACTGCACTGTGAGACCATATTTTATGTGAAATAAACTGGACGCACGTTTAAATATCACTTTGTTTCTCCTGTGTGAGAAACCGAAAGCACAAATAAAGACCAAAATGGATGGTAGCTATTGGGAAGTAGGAAGAAAATGTTCAAATGGGAAGAGAAACAAGAGAGGAGGGAGGGAGAAAGGAAGGAAGCAAAAAGGAAGAAAAAGAGAATGGACGGAAAAATGGAAACAGCTTTTATAAATAAGGATTGAAGAGAGGGGAAGAGAATGAGGAAGAATGGAATCAAGATATATTACCTGCAGGTATAAATTCCCAATGATGAATGTGATCATTATGTAAAATTAATTACAAAAATAAAGTTAGAAAGCCTGACTTGAGTCTGGAACTGCCCAGAGGGCAATTGTGCAATTGTGTACCCTTGTACAAGTCATTTAATCTTTATTTTCATCTGTAAAATAGAAATATCTGCCATCACTACTCAGACAAGTAGCAAAGTCAGATAAAATAAATTGTATTAAAGCACTTTTTAAACTGCTCAGCATTCAACATATAAAAAATTATACCTTCTGTTGTAGTTCTCAACTTTCCTTCAGAAACATATAGATTAATAGTAACATAGCTCTTGGGGGGGGGGGGCAGGGGAGTACTGAGGTTTGAACCCAGGGCCTTTTCCCCAAGTTACATCTCTAGCCTCTTTTTTTATTTTTTATTTTCAGACAGAATCTCCCTATGTTGCCCAGGTGGGACTCAAATTTAGAATCTTCCTGCCTTACCCTCCCAAGTGCTGAGATTACAGCCTCATGCCATTTGAACTTCAATTTGACAGTGGAAACATTCTAAAAAATACCTCACTAATTGGGGATATTGATCCAAGCACATAATCCCAGCTCTGGGACCCTGAAGCAAGAAAATCCCAAATTCGAGCCTTTGCCTGGGTAGTTTAGAAATTTAGGAAGATCCTGTCTCAAAATTAAAAAAAAAAAAACAACTGCTTTTAAATGCTGGGGATATAGCTTGGTGTGAAGGCCCTGGCTTCAATTCCTAATACTGCTGAATAAATAAACATCACTAAAAAATAATCTGATTTAACAATGCCCTGGACTGCAGATCTGGCTTTGCCTTTGCAGTGGGCTGTTCCCTTTGGTAGTGACTCATCCTAACCACTGAGAATGTGTGTAGGTGGCCTTCTAGATTCCTCCCCAGAAAGTGCTGGTTGGGGCAGTGCTGAAAGTAGATACCATCTCCATCATCCTTGGTTGGCACCCTAATAATAATAAGGCGTGTTGGTTTCTTCCGTCAACAAATACTTACTAGTAGCTGCGGCATGCTGGGCATTGGTGCTAGAAATGCTGCAACAAACAAGACAGACAAGGTCTTGGCACTTAGGTAGTGGACCTTTTCATAGGCTAGAGAAGCTGTAAACAGAAAAATAAACACAATGGAGTGATGTTACATAGCCACTTCAGACAAGAAGAATGGCAGTGCTTCTCTGAAGAGGTGAAATCGAGGCGAGACCTGTCATGACGGCTGTGGTCATCTGGACTGAGGAAGACCATGTTAAGACTGGAAGAGGGATGTGCTTGGCAGGAGGGCAGGACAGCAAGGAAGTGAAAGAGTGGTAAAGAAATAAGGACAGAGGGATTCCAGGGGCTAGGTCACAGTCTTGTGGGGCATGATGAAGCTTCTGGGGTAGTCTCAGGGAAGTGGGAAGCATGTGAAAGGTTCTGAGCAGAGACCTGACAAGATTTCAACTGAACTTCTATTTTAAGTTGCACCCTGATTGCTGTGTGCCTATAGGACACACAAGAACTAAAGAAAAACAACCAATGATGAGAGCACAGTGGCTTAGAGTGACTGGGGGAGGACAAGTGTCACATGGTCTGCATGGGCTTTGAAAAGCGAGCTATCATAATTTATGGAAAGATTTGATATGGGTTGTATTAATTTCTTAAAACTGCCATAATAAATGTCTACAACTAGTAGGCTAAAAACAACAGAAATTTCTTCTTTCATAATTCTGGAAGTCAGAAGTTCAAAATCAAAGTACTGGCAGGGCTCCTCCAAAGGCTTTTAGGGAAAAACCTTTCATACCTCTTCCAGCTTCTAGTGGCTTCTGGTGTCCTTTAACTGGTGCTGAAACAACTTCAGTTTCTACCTTTGTTATCATATGGGCTTCTCTTTGTCCCCTCAGCTGTTTTAAAAATACCAGACATTCCATTTAGGGCCCTGTCCTAATCCAGAATAATCTAATCTCAAGACACTTGAGGGTCTCACAAAGGCCCTATTTCCAAACAAGCTCACATGCATAAGTTCCAGGGGGACATATCTTTGCAGGACCGGGACCACTATTTCATTCACTACATGGACAAAGAGACAGAAAGCAACTAAATAAGTATGATTAAAAGATGGACTTTGAAGGTTTTAATCTTGAATTACATTTACAGTACTTCATGCTTTACTTAGCACTTCTCATTTGAACTTCAAAATAATATTATCATTCCAGAATTACAAATATGGAAAGTAAGGCTCTGAGAATTGTGTGCAGAGCTGGAATTGGAACCCAGAATTTATAGATGGTATACCAACTGCTTGTCTGCAGATTGGACGCTAAGGTAAGATGTGCTCTTAAATGGCAGACGGTGAGCACAGGGAGTCAAGGGACAATTATAACTTGGTAGCAGAACAACTTTTTAAAAAGTTGTTATTGATAACTCATCAAGCCTTTTCTCCTGGGAAGCTCAATACATGGTAGAGTTCATTTGTGAGTTGTGCAGAGCCACACAATATGACAGTGGAATTTTGTTTTCCTTGCTCAAAAACATAGGCAAACAAAACCATTTCCCACTCAAATTGAGATTTTTTGCTAGCTCATATTTAATATATCTGTTCTTACATGCTTTTAAGCCAGTCCTTATGTGACTGATATTCACATGACTATCAAATGCATATTTCCAGGTGAGTGAGAGATGAGGCCGAAACTCTGGGCATCTGCAATTTATCCAGGAGTAAAGGCACAGCTGACTTTGGTTTGAGAGGATGGGTTCTGCTGAGAGCACAGACAAGTTATACAACCACAGGGAAACTTCAACAGATACAATAAGAGTGCTAGTCCAGTCGAAGAAATAGGGGCCCACAACTATGCCAACAAGCAAAGACAGGCTGTGCCTGGCCTCCCCTCCCCACTGTTCACTGGTCTTCACCCTCCTGGCTGACCCCTGATCTCTTCCACTCCACTGTCCCGTGGTCTCCCCTCATCCCACCTCTGACTATCTCCTGCTTTCCTGCCCCTGGTACATTTGTTTCTTTGGCAACTAGGAAAGAGAAGAAGGGTTGTCTCAAACATTGCATGAGACATATTTGTACTGAAAAATTATTCATAACTCATCTGAAACTTAAATTCAAGAGGCAATTAAGCCAGGACTAGATTATGACATTAACTTTGCTACCACATGACTTGTATTAAAATTCTGGTTCTGGCACCTGCTGCTCAATCAACAGCTAATCATGGGAATGTCACTGTTTACATTTCTACACCTGTAAGTGGGACATGTACTCCTATTAATACCTACCTCATAGTTTTCTACTTGAAGATTAAATAATTTAGTATATGTTGAGTGTTTAGAAGAATACCTAACTCATTTTAAACTGAAACAAATTTTATTTAATTGAATCTGAGCTGTAATTTCCAGATCCAACTTTTGTTTGATTGTTTGTTTTCAATTGAAGAAAGCTTAGTGACAAAGGTGAATCCACCTTTCAGTTTGCATGGAGTTCTCTCACTCCAGAGCTATCATCCCAGCCTAAGTATTAAAAGTATCCACTTCGTAATCTACAAAGTATTGCAATTTGACCATAACTCTTGCCCTGCCCTTGTTACAGAGATATTAATTTATCCCTTTTGCACACATGAATTAGAGTGTGACAGTGTTGATATCTGCTCATTGCTCCTCTGCATAATCATTACCAGAACCCATTTTAATCTTCTTTAAAGAACTAACTTATCTTTTACAAAATATGTATGTCTGGAAAGTTCTGTGGCTTTTTTCCCCCCACATAGTAAAATCTTAAAAACTCAACCTACTTTGTTTTCTAGACTCATCTTGTCCTCCAGCTTGTTTCATCTTTCTCGCCCTCGGCCCCAGCTCCAAAGACCTACCTGACCCAAACCTGAATCAATTCCGTTACCTAAAATACACTTTTCCATTTCCATCTTGCTAGTCAGTACCCTCATTTTTCAAGGACCAGTTCAAAAATTTTTCTACTATAAAATTGTTTCACATTGCATTATTATTGGTTGTACATATTTATGTTCCCTACTGATTTCCGAGCTTATTGATGGTAACGTATTGGTTTTAAAATCCCACTACATTCGAATTTTCACATGCATACTCTAAGATCATTTTTGAATGGAGTTAAATTTCCTATTGAGATTCATATGCAGGACACAAATTACTAAAAGTCTTCAGAGACATGTCCTTTTTTTCTTCCCCCAAACTACGTGCACTAAAAATATTCTTATAGGAAACAGAATAAATATGTTTCTGTAGGAAAATCTGAATTTTTTCCTTTGGACAAGCAACCATGCAACTAAAATTAGTTCTTTTCCAAGGAAACACTATTAATATAAAGTAACATATTGCCAAGTGTTATAAGTTGTCTTTTCTAGAGGTCACTGAAAATAAGAAAAGTCTAAGAAACTGTCACAACCAAGAGTAGGCTAAGAAGACAATGGCAACTAAATGTAATGTGGCATGGAAACCGAGATCATCCAAGTGAGAAAAAGAAAAGGCTATTTACTCAGAGCTTGATAGCAAAGGACTGGGCCACCATTGCTTGGTTTGCAGACACTCAAAGGCAGGGACTCTGGGCAGTAGGAAAGCTTCCTAGTGTGGAAAATGAAGGCGCTGGGTTTACCCTGATTGGAGGCTACTTGCACGAGGAAGTTGTTGTTGGGCTGACCAGAAGCAGGACATCCTATGTAGTCGATTAGGGGTATATATTTGACTTTCTTTAATTGGTCTTAAATTGGAAGCTGGAACAAAAATTAGGGAAGTTGTCTGTTATTAGTCAAATCCTGGCCATTTGTGGCCATTGGTATAGGGCTGCAGACTGTGGGTCAGAGTTCTAATTTTACATATGCTTTGGCCATCGTCCACTTGTGTATGCAATCTCCCACTGGTTCCTGCATGAGATCCTAGAACATAAGAAGAACATTAGGTAAAAACTAATAAAACTGAGTAAAAGTATGAACTTTAGATAATAATACTGTAGCGATATTGGTTCATTATTTGCAATGAATGTACCACTCTTATATAAGATGTTATTAATAGGGAAAACTGGGTACAGGATATATGAGAACCTTATACTGTGTTCTCAATTTTTCTGTGACTCCAAAACTACTATAAAATAAATTTATTAAGAAGCACACCTTGGAGTCATCCCTGATTCCTCACTTTCTCTCACACTCCACATCCAGTCAGTTACCAAGTCCTGTCAGCTCTGCTGTGACAACAGATTCACTATTTGACCACTCCCCTTCTGCTACCTGCTCCCACTTTTACCTGGCTCATCTCTCACCTGCAAATCTTCAACAGCTGTGTCACCTCCCACCTGCTCCTGCTCCTGCCTCTCCAGGGTACTTTTCCACAGAGCTTGATATGCCCTACATGGCCCACATCATCCAACCCCAGCATCTCTCTTCCTTCATTGCTTTTTCCTCACTCCCTGTGCTCCACTATGCCACCCTTACTGTCATTTCTCAGACCATCCAGCACACACACACCTTATGCCTCTTACACCTGCTCCCTCTCACTGAATACTGACTGCTTTCTCTTGGAATTCAAGTCCCAGAAAGACTTCTTTGAATGTGCTATTTCCCAGTGACTGATGCTATAGAGTGCTGTTATTCCTTTCCCAATGCCTCATTTCAATTCAGTCAGATAAAAAATATTATTCTAGAGATAATTTAGTTCTTAATTTTCTTCATACACATAAAATTCACTTTAATTATTCTAGTAAATTAAATTGGGCTCAAAAATATGATCTGAAATGAGAGTTAAGAGTCCTCACATAATTTATAGGATAGGTATGTGGTATCATCTGTGGTTTAAATTTCAATATGTCACAACTCCTGGAAACATTCCTAAACATTCACACAACCAACACTTATTTTTTCCCATTAAGTTTATTGGTACATTTTAGGTATAAAATACAGTTACATTCATCATAGGGACCTTTTACCATTACATGAGTATCTTGGTTCTTATTTTTCCCCTCCCCCTGCCCTCCCTTCACCCCCTCCACCTTTCCCTATTTGCAGACTTTGTTTCCATTTTTTTCCTTTTCTCATATTTTTTCTTTTCCCTTCTTTCCTTTCCCCTACGCCTCCCACTTCCCTGCTCCTTTAGACCTTTTCTTCCTATTACACAATATCAACTATACATTTTTAAAATTGCAATATCAAGATCTAGGAGACATTACCACAGATTTTACAGAATTTAAAAGGATATAGAAAGCATATTTCAAAAAATCTGTTTTGAAATAAATTTGACAACTTCTAAGAAGTACCTTGGAAGACAAATTATGGAAACTAACTCTGGAGGAAATATAAAATTTGAATAGCACCTATTAAAGAAAGTATATTCCTAGCTTGAAAACCTACCTATAGGACAACAGCAGGCTCATAAACATTTTAACTGATAAATTATGTCAAATAATTAAAGCAGAAAAAAGAAGGAACACTTCTCCCCTCATTTTAGGAAATCAACATTGTGCTAATATTAAAACTGAATAAAGATAATAGAAGAAAAAAGTATGAACATAGAAATTTGTTTAACAAAACAAATTTTTAGAAGTCAGATCTGGCAGTATGTAGAAAGTAGTTTTATTATAGCGATGACAGTGCTGGTTCAACATTGGGAGATCCACCCCCAAAAGTCATCATTAACAGAGGAAAGGAAAAAGCCATATGATCCTGTCAGTAGTTGGAGAAAAAGTATTGGACTAAATTCTACAGCTGTTCATGGTAAAAGCCATCAGGAGACTAGAAGTAGAACCTTCTCAACAGATCAAAGACATGTACTCCATACTTCCAGCAAAAGTGCCCTATATGAATGGAGAAGATAACATGCTTTCTCCCTAAGGTGGGGAACAAGGGCAGATATGCCTATTCTTCATCTGTCTATTAAACTTTGAAACATAGGCCCAAACCAAAATAGTCTGACAATAAAATGACACAATTAGGATAGCATTGGCAAGGTACAAATAAAATCTTTATATGTAGATGAAATGATCATCTACAGAAAAAATACTAAGAAATCTCTAGGAGCCCCTAGAATTTGTATTTGAGTTTAGCAGGTTTAGAAAACACAAGGTATATGTAAAAATTCAGGTCTATGTATACTTGCTATAAATGAAGAATTGGATATTGAAATTTAAAAGTTATGTAGAAGTACAAAGGACCTAGAAAAGTAAAAAGAAAAAGAGAAAAAGTAACAGTGTTGGAAGACATTTATTACCTAATTTTTAAGATTTCCTCTAAAGCTACAATAATCAAGGCAGTGTTGGTGTAAGGAAAGACATACAGATCATTGGAATAAAACAGAGAATCTAGAAATAGAACCACACATATATGGTCCACTGAGTTTTGAAAGATTATTTAACATTAACATTTTATAGACTATAAACTCAATTCAAGAGCAGAGGAAGAGATAGTGTTTTCAGCAAATGGCACTAGAACACTTGGTATCTGTATGTAAAAAATTAACCTCAACCCTTTATTTCCATACATAAAAATAACTTGAAAGGATCTATGAACCTAAACATGAAAGACTAAAACTATAAAACTGTAAGAAGAAATTATAAGGGAAAATGATTATGAAATTAGGGTAGACAAGAATTTCCTAGGATATAAAAACCATGATGTATAAAAGAAAAAAATTGATAAATGAGATTCCATCAAAATTTAAAACTTTAAATGACATCGTTAAGAAAATGAAAAGTAGTCCTTAAACAGACCATATTTATAATACATATAACCTATGACCAGAATATATAAAGAACTTACAGCTCATTAATAAACAACCCAATTAAAAAGTAGACACAAGAAGATGATAAATAGCCAGTACAGCACAAGGAAAGGTGTGCAACACTAGAATCTGAAAAATACTGATCAGTACAATGACAAGATTGAATTATACACTGATTAGGGAGATGAAGTTAAAAGTTTTAAAACAACAAATGTCAGCTTAGGTGTGAACCAGTTAGAACTTTCTAATACTGCTAATGTGAATGTAAAATGATAAAACCATTTTGGAAAACAATATAGAAATTTCTTGTATTACTGTTAATAACCAGCAGGCCTGTTCTTAAGTTTTCACTTGAGAGGAATGAAAACACATGTTCACAATAGATTTGTACATACAAGTTGAGTATCCCTTATCTGAACTTCTTGGGGCCAGAGTGTTTCATATTTTCATTTGAAATCCACTTGATCTGCAAAGAGGATAGCTACTCCTGTTTTTTTTTTTTTTTTCGGGTTCACATGGAGTATTGTTTTCCACCCTTTAACTTTCAGGCTATGAGTTTCTTTTTGAATTAAATGTGTTTCTTGTATGCAGCATATTGTTGGATTTTGCTTCTTGACCCATTCTGCCAGTCTATTTCTTTTGATTGGTGAATTGAGACCATTAACGTTGATGCTTATAACTGAAATGTATTGACTTGTCATTGCCATGACTTTTTCTGTTTGTTGGATTATCCCCCTTTGCATTTAATTTCTTGTCACACCTGATGGATTCATTCTGCTGGGCTTCCTGGGGTTGTGATCCTCAATGTCTGTTCCTAGGATATTGTCTAAAATTTTTTGGAGTGCTGGTTTGGTATTCATGAAGTTCCTAAGGTGCTCTTTGTCATGAACGTATCTTATTTCTCCATCAATTTGAAAGATAATTTTGCATGGTACATCAATATGGGTTGGAGGCTATTTTCCTTTAGGGCTTGAAATAGGTCACTCCAAGCTCTTCTTGACTTGATGGTTTGTGTTGAGAAGTCTGCTATGATTCTGATGGGCTTTCCTTTGTATGTGATTTGTTTCTCTTCTCTCACTGTTTGTAGAACTCTGTTCTTCTGTTGGGTTTCTGGAATCTTAACAATTATATGCCTATGTGTAGTTTTTTTTGATCAAGGCTGGTTGGAGTCCTCCAGGCCTCACTTATCTGTATGTCAAGTTCTTTTCCCCTGCTGGGGTAGTTTTCTGCCATCACTATTGTGAACAGTTTTTTTTAAGGTCATCTGCACTCTCTCCTGTTTCTTCACTGACTCCAATCAGTCTTATGTTATTCTTCTTTGCATCATCTAGCAGCTGATGGATTGATTTCTCATGGTCCCTTACAATTTTAAAGCAATTTTTCTTTTCCAGGTCACCAATTGCAATCTTATCTTCTATATCTGAGATTCTGTCCTCACATTGGCTCATTCTGCTGTGTAGACTTTCAGTGCAATTTTTTAACCTCCTGGAAATCTGTTTGCATCTGTTTTATGGATTCCATTTGTTTCCTATGTTGGGATACCATCATGTTCCTGCACTCCTCTCTAGATTTATTAATCATGTCTTGCACTATGAGCACAATGTCTGCTGTTATGTGAGAAATTATTTCTGATTTAATTTTTTCCAGATCCTCTTTTGTTGCCAGTTCAGGGAATTCAGGTAGTTGAGTATCAGAGTGGTCCATCTCGTTTCCCTTTGTGGTTGCTGTAGGTGATCTGGAAGTCTTGTTTTGAGTCTTGTTTACATGTCTTCTCACGGGAGGGGGGGTGTGCTGCTGGTGCCTGCGGCTCACCTCCTCTGTGCTGGCAGGCATGCCACAGCAGCCCAGAAGCCTCCTCTTGTGGGCTGGAAGTGGCTCAACTCCTGTGTGCTGGTGGGGGTAGCAAGGTGGTCCAGAAGCCTCCTCTTGAACCAACACTTATTGAATAAAACTCTGTGCTAGTAGCCCTGGACCAATAATAGCCCAGACTAATTCCTTTCCTAAAACAGACCACAGACAATAGAAATATGTATCTACACACAGAAATGAGTATGGGGATGCTGGTACTCTCACAGTAATACACACAGCTGATAGGAAAGAATGTAAATGTGTGGCTTGGTGAAAAGCATGCTACCTTTTTAGTACAGCTTTTGAGAGAAGTGTAATTGCAGCCAGCAATTGAGAGATGGATCTGTGCTGGCTTTGTTATTCCTTGTGTTTGTTCCCTTCCTATTCTTTTGTGGACTAAAGGCCTTCCCTTTTCAGGACACTTTCTTCCCTTGGATCCATGATCATTCACTAATCTGTTCTCTTCCTTTCTGACTACTACTTTTCTCTTACAAAATGTATTATTTTATTTTAGGTCTTGCTGCCTTTTATTTAAGAAATATCTATTTCACATGAATGTCATGAGTAGAACCTTTAGGAACAGCTGGCTCTGCCACATTTTATTCTTGCTGTCCCAAGCCACACACCTATGAGTACCAACACCCAGGTTAACATCATATTCCTATAGTAGAGGAAGGCAGAGCCAGTACATACTTAACAGATGCCACGCGTCCTGCTTGCAAGGGTCATGATGCATCATCCTCTATTGTCCCCACTGCCTCCATCTTTTCTAACAGGCACACCCCTCCCCAACTCTCACTACATTAGTGAAAAAGGATCAGACTCTTGGCACATTGTTTTAAAGACTTCCAATTCCAATGCACATTCCCTACCCATAGGTGGGAGAGAAAAGAAAAGAAAAAAAAAGAAAAGAAAAAGTACACTGAGAACTTTAACAAATTCTGTCTCTCTCTCTCTGTAATTTTTCTCTAGAACTTTTTGTTCCAGTTTCTAATCACCACCTACCAAGCTCACCATCTTCTCAAATGCAGTCAAGAGAAACATAAATTCATCACCTTATTCATGAAATTATTTTCAGATTTTGCCTTTTTCAATTTTATTAATAGTATCATTATTATCCAATTCTATAATCAGAAATAATTCCTGATATCTTTCCCTCCTCTACCAAATATATTCATCAAAACTCCAAGCCTGCAAAAGCTTTCTGTTGCCTCTTGTATCAATGGCTTTCCTATGCCCACTGTTCTGCTACTAATTTAGGCCTATTCTGAACTAGTGACACAGACTTAGACTTCTGCACAGCACCAATAGATTAACCACATGATTCTTGCTTAAAAATTTGATTCTACCTTGGCCACAGAATGAAGTTCAAGCCCTTTTGCAGAACGTAATGATTGCATTTATCACGGGGAGTTAGTATATGTACATAATACATTTTAATTTTTTTAACTTCCTCTTCCTCTCTTCCCTTTTCCCTCCCTGTATTTCTTGTTTCCTTGCTATTTGTACAAGATCTATCTCCCTGTTTCCTATTATCTATCTTTAATTTGGCTTTTAAATTAAATTTATACTTTGGGTTCCTCATGTAAGGGAAACAATGTGATATTTAAGCTTCTTATCTAATTTATTTATTTGTAATTATCGCAAGGTGCATCCATTTTCCTACAAATGGCTCAAATTTATAGTTCTTTGCTACAGAATAGTGCTCTGTTGTGTGTCAATATCACAAGTTCTTTACTCATTCATCTCTTGATGGGCAAATAGGTTACTTGGAAGATTTAGCTATTATGCATTGGGCTGCTACAAACATAGGTATGTATCTATCTGTAATATGATGTCTTTGATTCTGCTGGAAAGAAATCCATGAGGGTAATAGTTTGGTAGAATGGAATTGCTATTTCTAGTTTTTTGAAGAATCTCCACACTGATTTTCATAGTGATTGTACTAGTTTACATTCCTACAAACAATGTAAAAGTATTGCCTTTTTCCCCTGCACCTTTGCCAGCACTTGTTTCTTGATGATTTGATTTCTTGATGATAGCCATGCCTTCCAGACTAACACAGAATCACAATGTTGTCATGTATTTATTGTCTATTTTTACTTCTGAAAAGGGTCTGTTCATATCAGTTGCCCATTTTTGATTGAGTCTTCTATTTGAAAGGGGTCTGATTTTTTTGAGTGTTCTATATATTCTAGATATTAGTCCTCTGCCCAAGGAACAGCAGGGAAAGTTTTTTTCCCATTCTGTAGGTTGTCTGTTGACTTTGTTGGTTGGTTCCTTTGTTTTATAGAAGCATTTTAATTTGATATAATCTAATTTATTGGTTCTTGATGTTATTTCTTGTGTAATTGGGGTTCTTTCAGATAGTCCTTGCCTACACCTATGTCTTTGCCTACACCTATATGAACAGGAGTCAGTGATAGTGGACATCTTCATTTTGTTCTTGATTTTTTTTTTTTGGGCTTTTTGAGGCAGGGTTTCACTGTGTAGTTCAAGCTGGCTTTGAACTCACTGTATAGCCCAGGCTGGCCTTGAACACATGTGATCTTCCTGCCTCAGCCTCCCAAGTGCTGGGATTGCAGGCATGCACTACCACACCTGGTTGTTCTTGATTTTAGAAGAAAATTTTTCAGCTTTTTCTACTTAATATGATGTTGACAGTAGATTTGTCATAAATGATTTTTATCAGATTGATGTGAGATCCTTCTACACCTATTTTCTTTAGTGTTTCATGAATAAATGTTGGATTTTGTCAAAGACATTTTCTGTGTCTATTGAGATGATTATGTGATTTTTGTCCTTGTTTCCATTTATCAATTTGCATATGTTGAACCATCCTTATATCCTTGGGATAAAGCCTACTTGGTCATAATATAAGACTTTTTAAGTGATTTGTTATATTCTGTTTGCCAGTATCTTGAGGGCTTTTGTGTTATGTTCTTTAGAGAGATTAACTTAGTTTCCTCTTTTTGAGTTTGAGTCCTTGTCTAGTTTTGGAGTCAGGGTAATGATAGCTTCCAGGATTGAGTTTGGGAGTACTCCTTACTTTTCAATTTTAGTAAAAAGTTTGAGGAATATTGACATTATATCTTCCTTGAAATTTTTGTAGAATTCAGTGGTCAATCATCAGGTCCTGGGTTTTTCTTAGTTACTAAGTTTTATATTACTACCTCAATTTCATTGCCTGTGATTGAATTATTCAGAGTTTTTATATGGTTTGCTCAATTTTGGTAATTCATATATATCTGGAATCTAGCCATTTCTTCTGGATTCTCCCATTATTGGAGTACGTGTGTTGAAGCAGTTACTAATAATCTTTGGGGTTAAGGTGGCATCCACTGTGATTTCACATATTTTATTTCTAATTGCATTAATATGGATCTTTCCTTATGTGGGATAAAGTTGGGTAAGCATTTTATTTATTTATTTATTTATTTATTCATTTATTTAGAAGAACCATCTCTTTGAGTCACTGATTCTTGTATAGTTTTTTAGTTTCAATTTCATTAATTGTTTCTCTGATTTTTAAAAATTTCCTTCCTGTAATAGCTTTGGGTTTGAACTATTCTTGGTTTTTTGTGACCTTAGTTAGGGCATATTCAGATTATTTATTTGGGATCATTCTGTTTTTTTCTAATGTAGGTGTTCACAGCTATAGATTTCCTTCTTATGACTGCTTTTGTTGTGTTCCTTAAGTTCTGGTATGTGTACTAACATTATCATTTTATTCTAGGAGCAGTCTAATTCCTTCTGTGATCTATTCAAGAATATATTGTTTATTCTCCATATTTTTGCATAATTTCTGTGATATCTTTTGCCATTGCTTTCTAGTTTCACTGCACTATGATCTAATAATATGCATGGGATAATTTTTTATTCTTTTATATTTAAGCATGTTTTATGGGCTAATGTGTGGTCTATTTTGGAGAAAATCCATGTCCTGCTGAGAATAATGTGTATTCTGTTATTGTTGGGTGAGACACTGTGGAAACATCTATTAAGTCAATTTGTTCAAAGGTATGGTTCAACTCTGATATTTCTTCGCTGATTTTCTGTACAGTTGACCTGTCTATCTATGATAGTGAGATATCCAGATCCTCTACTATTATTGTATTTATGTTTATCAGATCTTTTATGTCTAGTAGTGTTTATTTTATGAAAGTGGGTGTGCCTGTACTTAGTGCATATATATTGTTATCTCTTTCTGTTGTTCTCTTAACAAATAAGTATTGACACTCTTTGACTCTTCTGATCAGTTTTGGCTTGAAATCTACTTTTTCTGAAAAGAAGGCAGCTGCCTGCTTGGGATTGGGCTCTTGGTGCATGGAATATTGTTTGTCATCCTTTGATAATTTTATCTATGGACTTCTGAGTTAAGTTTTGTATGCAACATACTATTGGGTTTTGTTTTTTGATCCAACTTGCTAATATGTATTTTTTGATTGGGGAGTCAAGGCCATTCACGTTAAGAATTATTATTGAAGGGTACTGACTTATTCCTGTCATTGCATTATTTTCCTCTTGCTAAATCCTTTTTGTCCCCTTCTGCTTAAGTGCTCACCCTATCTGGTATGTTCATTCCACTAGAGTTTTTGGCATTGTTGGCTTCGTTGTCTCTTTCTAAGATATCTTTGAAAATTTTTTGGAATGCTCATTTGGTGGTCATGAATCTCTTAAGGTGCTCTTTGTCATGGAAAGACCTTATTTCTCCATCAATTTGATAGATAGTTTTGTAGGATAGATCAGTCTAGGTTGGAAGTTATTTTCTTTTAGGGCTTGAAACACTAAACCACATCTGTCTTGGTCTTTAACGGTTATGTTGTGAAGTATGCTGTAATTCTAATGGGTTTTCCTTTGTAAGTGATTTGGGGATTTTTTTGTCTTTCCCTAATAGCTTTTAAGATGCTCTCCTTGTGTTTGACTTCTGGGATTTTGACTATGATGTGTCATGGATCTTTTTTTCTCTGACTGTGGTTATTTGGGGTTCTATGTACTTACTTGTATGTTAAATTTTTCTCTGTATTTGCAGAACTTTCTGCTATTATTTTTGTAAACAGGTTTTGAATGCCATTTGTACTGTCCTCTGATTTTTCACCAATTCCATTTAATCTAAAATTTATCTTTTCTACATCATCTAGCAGCTGTTGGATTCATTTTTCATCTTCTCATTGATTTTAAGGTATCTCTGAGTATATGATCACCATCATCAACTCTATCTTCCAGTTCTGACATTCTGTCCTCATATTGGTCACTTCTGTTGCTCATACTTTCAAAAGAATTTTTAATCTCTCGAATTTCTGTTTGACATCTTTTCATGGACTCCAGTTCTTTGCTAAACTGGTCATTCATGTTTTGCATCATTTTGTTTAGCTCAACTAGCTTTTAATTAGTGTCTTCTATAAGCTCACTAATAATTTTTATTAAGGCAATTATCTGTATAGTTATATTGTCTTTGAGTTCACTGAACACCTTATTGATCTTTTATTTCCTCTTTTATCACTTTGTATAATTTAGCTGTATGGCTTTTAATTTTCTCTCCCCTAATTCTCTGTGGAGCATCTATGGTGGAGTTGAGAGATTTTGGAAGCACTTTGTTTACTTGTTTTCTCATGTTTCTATTTGTGTGTGTGTGTGTGTGTGTGTGTGTGTGTGTGTGTCTTGAAGCTTATAGGTTGATTATACTAAAAAGACTTTGTTGCTAGTATGAAGATCTCTTTAGTTAGCACGTTTTCCAGTTATGTGCTATGGGCATTGCCTACTACAGGCTAGTGGTGGCCAACCTATGGCACACATTCTGCAGTGGGCCATTTGTTATCATTGAAAGCTCTAAAAGTTTTGCCTCTGTCCCAGGATCTGACTACCTCCATTAATTTGGGGAGGGGAGGGTATAAATGTTATTGGCCCAGCACTCAGTTCTCTTAAAATGAACCACAGTATTGTTGATGACACAAAGACAAACTAAATATTGACATACAGAAAAAGATAATTAATAGCAACAACTATTCACCCTGGCAATAGCAACAAAATCAGCAATGCAAATATAGTCAAATAGAAACTGAATTTTGACATGCTATAAAAACCAATGAAAGCTACCACTATACTATCCTTAACAATAGAAAAGAGATCTGCAATAATAATACAGACACAAAGACAAACCAAATATTGGCATACAACATATATCTACTAAATCCAACAACTACACCTCTATTAACAATAGAAAATAATTCAATAATAATAGCACAAATTCAACTAAATATATAAAGATTAATAAAATCTAATAGTAATACTAATAAAAATGGAAAGGGTGGGAGAGGAGAAAATATTTGAAAAGTAGAGAAAAGGAGTATGAGAAGGAAGAAAAAAGGTGAGATAAAAGATCATATTAAGGAGGAAATGAAAATTAATAGAATTATATAAAAATAACAGAAAAAAACCAAGAGCAAAAAGAGGAAAAAAGAGGGGAAAAAAGGAGAAAAGAAAAAAGAAAAATAGAGGAAAAAACCCCAGCCCTCACAGAAACAATATAGAAAAAGAGAAATGAGTCCAAAAAATTCTTCTGTGTTTTGAATGAATGGTTTCTTTCCAGGTTCTACAGTATTGGTGACCACCGGATATGGGGTAGGAATACTTAGTCACTACTACATTTTGTTTCCATGCTGACATTTTTTTGGTGGGAATACTGAGTCCTTCCTCCTCCTTTACTGCTGGGCATGGTTAGTCAATGACATCTGCTCTATGGCTCTATTCACAAGCCACTCCTGGTTTCCATGTCCCTATGTGTGCCCCAAGTCATTGCTTTTGTGACCTATGTTTACAGCCTGTGGATTTGTGAAGTGCCCTCCGCCATAGGCCCTTTTGTCTCTACACCCAAGGGTGTGGCAACTATTCAAGCCAAGGTATATCCATGACTATGCTGGCAGATGGGGAAAGCAAACAGACTACTGAGTTCTGTGCTAGATGTAGGCAGTGGGAATATGGTAGTGGAAAGGGGTAGGGTCAAGCAGTTTTCTGGACTTAATCCCAGAACTTTCAGACCAAATTCCGTCTGAAAACCACACACAGCCAGTCTGGCTTCTCACCACATAAGGCAGGATCCCCTGTCCTTCCTGGCCCAGGCTTTAACTTCTTAGGGGGTCTATGTCTTGCATGCACCCTCTCTGCAACTGTCTGTTTTGGCAGTCTCCCACTTAGTCATTGTGGTAGGGAGGTCCCAGAAGGCCTAAAGTGTAGTTGTTCTGTAGCTCAGTCTTAAGTGATTAACTCCTTCCCAAATGGCTCTTGATTAAACACTCTCAAAAAATGGCAAATGCTACACTGAATTTCTTTTCCGCCTCTAGCCTAGTGAGAGGAAGGAGTTACTTTCAGAGTAAAATTCCATGCTGATTTTGCAGTTTACAATAACCATGGTCTTTTCTTGAGGCTATTACTGCTGGCCCAGTCCATTATTTCTCCCTGAAGCTACTGACCCTCTCTGGTTTATCTTGTGTTAGTGGAGACAAGTCCCCCTCTCCAGTAACCAGAGTTTGTGATCCAGACTGCTTTGTTCTTTTTTCTGCATTGTATGCATTTTCTCCAGTTTCTCTGTACTTTCTCTTTTCCTGTTGATTTTTTTCTTTATCTCCAGAAATCTACTTTTCTTTTCTTTTTTTCTTTTTTTTTTTTTTACTATGTTGTTGTTTTCTAGGTGTCTCAATTCCAGGTCTTGGAGAGGCTATATATATATATATTTTTGAGATGCAATGTGCATAAATTTATAAGAAAAATATTTAAATTCTCCATGAAATACAAATGTATATATTCCAGGACAGAAAGTATACTGAATTTTCAGGCCAGGGATTTAGCTCAGTAGCATCATGCCTGTCTCGTAAGCACAAGGTCTTGAGTTCATTCCCTGGTACCAAAAAACAAAAACAAAAACAAACAAACAAACAAAAATATATATATACACACACACACACACATCAAAAAAGGTATACAACCCCTTATACATACATCTTCAAGGGCAGTGTGTGATACAATTTAAGAGTGATTGGTAACTTTCATGTCAGCAGGTAAATGGGTGCATTCTAAAGAGAGCACTGGAATGTATTCTTTACATACTGTTAATTTGCTTCAGCAAACCCTTTGGCTTAACCCAATATCTTATATTTCAGAAGAAATTAATGAAATTTTACTGTAAAAGTAAAAAATCAAATGTTTTAAGTAAGATTCCAGTATCACCCACACCAAAAAATTAGCAATGAAACTTAAATTTGGAAAAATACTGTATAAGGTAGCAAGGATAAATGCTAATCTACTGGAAGCAGAGTCAGGTAAAGAATAGGAAATCCACACGATATTATACCAGTGGTCCCTATACTCATTCAAAAGACAAAAGTGCAGTCTTATAATGAAAGTAAAACTTCTGCTTATTAGGCATGGAAGTTAGTTTCTTAGAAGAGACAATTTTTGAAGGCAGTCACAGAGTTAAATTTCAACATAACATGCTAGCTGCAACATACATCAATACTTTTGGCTTGTCAGTGACATGACTACAGTCACAACTGAGTAAATAAAAAATGAAGGTAACCAATACATTAATCCTGAGCTTCCATGTTCCCAGTTCATGTGCGATACTAATGCAGACCGTCTTAATCCAGGAAAATGTCTTTCACTACAGTCATTTCTCAATGTATCTCCCAAGTAGAGAGTTTATAAAATGTTACTCTAAACTATGTACCTTTAATTTTGTAATGATGGAGAGGCACCCAGATATATGTAAGAAGTAAGATAGTCATTCCACTTCATTTACCAGTCCAAACCATCCAGGCTTACCTGGAATATCAAGCAGCTGGCACCTGACTGGACCCAACAGTGAGAATGTAAGAGCCCAGATGGTGCTAGAAAAACATAGGGAGATAATCAAGAGATGACCGCATCAAGTATCAGGAACTGGTCAATAAGAATGGCTTAAATAATTATAACAACAGTGATGAGAAAAAAAAAATCTTGTTCTATGTTTAGAAAGAGTCATGTCAGTGAAATTTTACTTTAAGTGGTTGCCATTTGTTTGGATGCAGTCTTGAAGGTTTCCCATTTTCTCTGCACCCCACTTAAGAAAACATTGACTAGAAATCTGTGACAAGAATTTAGTAAAGATTTCTCCCTCATGTTCCTCATTATGCCAACGCAAGAACACTTACAGCTTCCTGTGCAAAATATTTGACATCCATGTCTTCACTTTGACCTAACTTTTGTCGTACCAGTTTAACTTCCCCCTGCAAAGCATCAGTGTCCAGAAGAGGTTCAATTTTTTGAAGAGATTTAGCCACACTGAAATGAAGATTTGCTACTTGGTCTCCTGCCATTTTTAATACAATGGGTAGCATTTGCTTAGTGGTTATTTCCTGACCACAGGCTTCAGACAGTGCATTAATCCAGAACAAAGTGGTCGTTCTATGCAAGTAATTAGGATCATCTGCCATTACCAACACTTTGGAACTATGGCATTTTGAGCCTACTCTGTACCAAACTTCTGAACTAATTTCTTAAGGTTGTTGGTGGCAGCTTCTCAGATGGCATACACATGGTCCACAAGCCAAGCCATGCATAAAGAATTCAGTTTTTCATCAAAAAATTCCATAAATAGCTGGCCCAGCAGCAATGGCATATACTCAATGATAGCCAGCTGCACCAGTCACTTGGCATCTTCAGCCAGTTCCACTATGGCAGGAAGGAGAGACTGAGAGAGTTGACAGATTCCAATAACTTCATTAACAAAATCCAAATTGGAGATGATATTTAAACGTACTTCAGAATACTCACCCTTTAAGTGAGCTAAAAAAGAGGTAGATGTTCAATAATATTCTCTTTGCCTCAAATGGTAGATAATCCCATAATTACATAAGCTAGAGCTCTTTTGACATGTTGATTGGTGTCAGATACTAATTCCTTTATATATGGCAAAATTTAATTCATGATTATGGTCTCTCTACCTTCAGTAGGCAAGTTCTCACAAAGCTCTTTTACTTTGTGAGCAGCAGCTGCTCAGACTTCATCTTCCAGTCTTTAAGCAGATTCTGAAAGGCAGGGATGAGGTCATTTAAGGTGATTTTAGGACCTACGGATTTCTGGAGCTCTGAAAATTTGTCAGCTACCATATAGTGAACTTGCCAAGATTTATCTTCAGCTGCTTGTTGAAGGGAAGGCATTACCAAGACCTCAAGATCATCCTGAGACAACAATTGGGCAATACTCACACAAGCTTCCACAGCTAGCAGGTGCACTGAGTCCCGTTCATCTGAAGCTAAATTAATGAACAAAGAGATAATTTCAGTTTTCACAGTGTCTAATTCCAAACCTTTGCAAATTCACCTAATCTGGAAGCAACTGCATGCCGTGTGTATCATCTGAGCACAAGAAACCGAAATGCTGTCTAATTTCTGCCTCGACAGCATTTGAAGCCCTGGGATAGCAAATGCTGAACAAACCACATGCAGATGTACCAGAGGAAAACCAAGCCCCACTCTCCAGGAGTTTCACCAGAGGTACAAGATGAGCTTCCCCAGCAACAGGAGTATCGTCCTGAGAGATCTGCCTTAGGGACTCCACAGCCTTGTCTCCAACAACAGTATCTTCCAAAGTCGCTAGACTTTCCAAAGGAAGCAGCAGACAGTAGGCAAAGTCGGGATCTCCCACCAGGCCAGTGAAATTTCCCAGCTGCCCAGAAAGAGCTAACATCTCATCTTCATCATAAATTGTATCTGTAAGGAATGGCAGCGGTTCCCTTGGAGTCCCTTCTACTTCAAGTGCTAGAACAATTGTTGACAACTTTTTAATATTGTTGAGTCAGAGCTGCACGTCCTCCTTGCGGAGCTCGTCGATTAAAGCTGCAATCGGATACAGTGAATCTTCTGCACCCCACCCCCCACCCCCGCTGACCCTGGCCACGCCCGCGATGATGTTCTTCCTCTTCAGGTGAGACACCGCCTTCCGCGGTGCATCCAGGCCCCGCCCCACGCCCAGCTGGAGAGGCTATATTTGGCTGCTAGTCTTTATCATTTTTAATCCTCTGTATAGGTTGAAATTTGATTTTTCTAGAATTGGGTATGTGTGTGTGTTGCCATATAGAATTTTTAAACATTTTTCTAGAGTCAATTTTATTAGACATTTATAATCATTTCATCTATATCAGATGACATTTATGGAAATCCTAGTAAATAGATTTCATTAGAGAGAATTGACATTTTTACAATGCTATGTCTTCTTATCTAAAACTCTATATATCCTGATAGCATTTAATGTCTTAAAAATGTAAATATTGATTTTTTTTCCCTAAGTTTTTCTTATTCTGTTGTTTTTCTTGCCATTGTGAATTATTTTTTCTATTGAGTTTTTAACTGATTATTGTCTGCATATGGGAAGGATATTTATCTTCTCATATTAGTTTTATAACCTGTCACTATTGAACTGCCTTGTTTCCAATAGCTAATGAACTAATTTGATTTACTTACTCATCCTTTACAATAATTTTGCTTTGTGACTCAATTGAGACTTTAAAAAATCAGTTAATCAACTTACCTTTATGTGAAAGTATATTGTTTACTTTTAATCTGGTACATTTCATATTATAATATACATCTGTTATATTTCATATTATATTCTCAGTCTTACTGATTTCTTTTTTCATTATTTTTATTATATAATGTATAATGTTTTGCATATGTATGTATTGTCTGGTATCCAGAGAGTTCATGTCTTTGTTCTGATGGTTATCGTTATAGCTACTATTTTTTATAATATATTTGAATCTGCATATAGCATCTATATAAATGTCAAAAGAGGTGAAATCGGCGTGTGCTCATGACCTTACCTGATTACTACCACCCCATTTTAGTTGATTATATATTCTGTATTACCTATTTTCATATTTTAAATCAAACATTGTGTAACTTGATTTATTAGGTTAATATAATCTAAAAACTCTTCTTAGTTTTCCAGCCTCTATCTCATACCTAATTTGAGAAGCAGAATTAGAGCCTATTACAAGCCCCAAATTGAGTCACTGAAGGAAAGAAATCTGAGCAGGGGAAATGCAAAAGCTATGGGCAAATCTGGGACTTTTATTTTCAGAAATGTTGGGCAAAGAGGAACATGGAAGTAGTATAAGAAACAATGCTTTCTAATTAAATTTGGAGATACAAAATAAAATGGACTTTACTTTTGAGAATGTTCCTGAAAATGTTCTCGGTGGAGTTCATGATGTTAGAACCTATGAAAGTGCTAAGTGAGGCAAACTCCCTGTTCTGAATGTGAGGTTTCTGCTGTTACTATTTAACAAAAATAAGGCTTCTTGTTGTCTGATTAAACATAGTAGTTGAGGATTAAGAGGTAATGTGGGCCTTCTTCATTTATGAATACCAGAATCCTTCTGTCTGGATAAGGGCAAGGTAAACCCCCACAGAACCAGGAACTTCTCTCATCTCAGAAAGTACAGTAGACAGAGTGATATGTTCTACTGTAAGGTTTGTAGATTCAAAACAAATAAGGAGTTAGGACCAATAACTTTCCCACTGTAGAAAAAAAAGTGCTTGTGGGAGGAAAACACAAATTCCTTACATATTTTATCACCACTGCTGTGTTTTGGCTAGAAAAACCAATCAGGCAGCCAAAGATGTAAGAAGATAAAACTAAAATATTAAATTTCATTGTTTCGGTTTTTAGGTCTGAAAAGTTCCTGGCAACTGGAGAGACGACTCCTGCCAAATACTCCCATGATCTGATTTTATCACCAGATTTTATTTCTCTTTAAAAATCAGTAAGAAATCTTAGTGATTTTTGGATTTTAAAGGCACATTTAGCTTTAGAAACCACTAATCTATCTTCCATAGTGACTGAGCCATTTAGATTGCTCAAGGCCATGAATCAGGACTCCTTTTGCCGTCCATCCTCCTCAGCATTTGGTGTTGTCACTATTGTGGATTTTACCATTCTCATAGGAGTACAGTGGTATTCACTGTTGTTTTAATTTTCAGTTCGCTAATAGCATATGATGCTGAGCATCTTTTGTATGTGTATTGGTCATCTATACATCTCCTTTAGTATTGTGTATGATCAGATACTTTGTCCATTTTTAAATTGGATTGTTTTCTCTTTGTTGAATCTTGAGAATTTAATTTTTACGACATATATTGTGTCTTTGAAGCTATTGTTCCGCTTCATCTAGGTTATTAAATTAGTGAGCATAGAGTTGATCATAATATTCCTTTTTTAATCTTTTTAGTATCCATGGAATCAACAGTGATGGCCTCTCTTTCATTTCTGATATTAATTTATCCTGTATCTTTTTAAAAATCTCAGTTGACTGGCTAGAGTTTTATCTTATTAATCTTTTCAAAGAACTTTTAGGTTTATTGATTTTTTTCTATTAATATTTTAAATTTTATTGATTTCTGGTTTGATTTTATTATTTTTTGTATTACTAAGGATTTCACTTGCTCCTCTTTTTCTACTTTTCTAATTTGAAAGCTTAGATTACCAATTTTCAGAGTTTTATTCTTTTCTGGTAAATGCATTTAAAGCTATAAATTTCCCTTTGAAATTTTGCCTTTGCTGCCTTTGCTGCATACCATAAATTTTGATGAATTGCATTTTCATTTAGTTAAAACATTCATATTTCTTGGGAATTCTTTGACCTTAGTGTTACTAGGACTTTTAGTGTTTAATATCAAGTATTTTGGTATTTTCAGGTATCTTTCTATTATTGATTTCTAGTTTAATTCCATTGTAGTCAGAGTATACTTTCTATGATTCCCATTCTTTTAAATTTGCAATTGTGTATTGTATAGCCCAGAATGTGGTCTATCTTGATAAATATTTCATGTAAGCTTATGAAAAAATCTGTATTCTATTGTTGTTTAAATATTCTATATTTGTCAATTAGATTCAATTGATTGATGACACCATTCAATTCAACTGTTCCTTTATAATTTTCTGTTTGCTGAATTACTGAGAGAGGGATGTTGAAGTCTCTAATCATAATAATGGATTCACTTATTTCTCTTTAAAGTTTTATCAGTTTTTGAAGCACATCTTTTGATGTGTTGTAAGTCATACACATTAGAAATTGCTATGTTTTCTTGGGTATATGATGCTTTTAACTTATGCAATGTCCCTCTTTATCCCTGCTAATATTTCTAGCTCTGAGCTCTTCTTTGTGTGACATTAATATAGCTGCTCCAGCTTTCTTCTACTTAGTGTTTGTGTGGTATATCTTTCTGCATCTCTTCACAGGCATCTGATACCTTGTTTTAAAATATTTGAAGTTCAATTCCAGACAGCTCCAATAAAGCAAATATCACAACAGAGAAAGTCACAGGAATTTTTTCATTTGCCAGTGCATATAAAAGTTATGTCTCCATTATGCAATAGCATGTCTAAAAAAGATGTTTGTATCCTAATTAAATCCTCAATTTAAGAACATTCAAGTTGTGAACTTTCACAGATAGGAATGGACCTTGCATTACAAACTTTTGTAGATGCAGTCAAATTGCTGAAGTGGCTCCCATGTCTGCGACATTGTCACAGTTGTGCTGCTGTGTGCTTACTGTATGGTGTAATAGTACACAGTAGTGCAGTGCTCAATCAGGGGCCAGGATGTCCAGAAGCATGAAGAAAAAAAGTGGTGATGTGGAGGGGACTGCTAGGAGGCACAGTACAATAACTATGGAAACAAAAGTGAAATAATTGAGAGATTGGACTGAGGTGAAGAGATGGTAGGTATTGCTTGTTCTTATAACATGAATCATTTAACCATTGGCACAATTCTAAAGAACAAGGACAATATCATGAAATGTGAAGTTTTTTATGCTTTACATTATATTCTGTGTCAAAGGTGTGTAAGACTCACTTTCTCAAACTTAACAAACCAATCCAACTTATGAATGTTCTCTCAGAATGGAACTTGTTTGTAAGTTGTGTTGTTCCTAAAATGTCAGTTATCATCCAAGTCTTCAAAGAGTCATGATCTTTTTGCTGGTGGTGGGTCTTACCTTGATGTTGATGGCTGCTGACTGATCATGGTGAATGGTTGCTGAACTATGGTGGCAGTTTCATAAAACATGGCAAAAGTTTGCCACATCAATAGGCTCTTCCTTTTATGAAAGGTTTCTCTATAAAATGTAATCCTTTTAATGGATTATTATTATTTTTATGCATAGTACGATTCTTTCAAAATTAGAGACATCCTCTCAAATGTTCATGTTACCTTAGCAATTAAGTTTATGTAATATTCTAAGTCCTTTACCATCATTTCATCAGTGTCGATAGTGTCTTCCACTAGAGCAGATTGAGTTTCAAGAACCCACTTTCTTTGCTCACTATAGGAATCAACTCCTCATCTATTAAAATTTTACCATGAGATTACAACAATTCCATCATATTTTTAGGTTCTATTTCTAATTCTGCTTGTTTTGTTATTTCCACCACATCTGTAGTTCTTCCTCTCGTTTAAGTTTTAAAATCTTCAAAGTGATCCGTGGAAATTAAAATCTACTTCTTCCAAACTCTTGTCAATGTTGACCTCTTCCTGGGAATCATGAATGTTCTTAATGATATCTAGAATGGTGAATCTTTCTCAAGAGGTTTTCAATTTACTTTGCCCAGAACCATAAGAGGAATCACCTTTGTGTCACTACAGTCATATGGAATTTCTTTCTTTCCTTTTTTGGTACTGGGGATCAAACTCAGGACCCTGCGCTTGTGAGGCAGGTGGCATCACCAATGAGCTAAATCCCCTACCCAGGGATTTATTTCTTAAATAATAATATTTAAACATCAAAATTGCTCCATGACCCATGAAATGCAGAATAGATATTATGTTAGCAGGCACAAAAGGAACATCGATCTCATTGTACATCTTCATCAGAGCTCCTCAGTGACCAGGCGAATTGTCAATGAGCAGTAGTAATATTTTGAAATGAATCTTTTCTTCTGAGAAATAGCTCTCAACAATAGCTTGAAATATTAATAAACTGTGTTGTTAAAAAATGTGCTATCATTAGGCTTTATTGTTCCTTTTATAGACCACAGAGAGAACAGGTTTGGTATAATTCTAAAGAGCCCTAGGATTTTCTGGTAGTTACTGTAGTCACCTTCATCAGGTGTCCTAGCAAGATCTGGATAGCTTACTGCAGCTTCTACATCAGCACTTGCTGCTTTACCTTGCAGATTTAAATTTTAGAGAGGGTTTCTTTCTTTAAACCTCAAGAATTAATCTCTGCTAGCCTCAAACTTTTCTTCAACTTCCTTACCTCTCTCACCTTTCATAGAATTGAAGAGAGTTAGGGCTTTGCTCTGGGTTAGGCTTTGGCTTAAGGAAAAGTGAGCCATGACTGGTTTAATCTTCTAATCATACCACTAAACCTTTATCCATATCAACATCTAGGATATTTAACTTTCTTATCATTTGTGTGTGCACTGGATGCACATTTAATTTCCTTCAAGAACTTCCCCTTTGCATTCATGACTTGGCAAACTGGTACAAGAAGGCAAGTTTGGGTAAGTGTGGTAATTTCTCATTAAGGTTAATCATTTCTAGCTTTTGACTTAAAGTGAGAGACTTGCCACTCTTCCTTTTGCTGGAACACTTAGAGGGCACTGTAGGGTTATTAAGTTGCCTGATTTCAATGTTCCCATGTCTCAGGGGACCAGGGAACTGGAGGCAAAGGAGCTGGAGGGAGGAATGGCCAGCTGGTGGAGCAGTCAATGCTCACAAATTATCAATCAGTCCACTATTTTATATGGGCAAAATTGATGACACCCCAAACAATTACAATAGTAATATCAAAGACCACTGATCACAGATCACCATAACAGATAGAATGTGTGGAGAGCAAGCTGTGTCCTGCTGTGAGCTATTCCATGGTGTACAGAATAGTAGCTTTTAGGCTAGGCTTTGCCTTGAGTGATTCTATTTTATGAAAAAGCAGTTTTCTCCATTTGAGTGCAAATGCTGAGGCAGAATGACCTGATATCTTGTCTTTGCAAATAGATAAACACAAGGTATGGACATGTTAAACACAAAACAAACAAGCAGCATCCTGGCTGCATAGCATAATCATAAGACACAAACTGATAAATAAATCTTGCTAATAAAAAATTGACACCTGTAAAATTATCAAATTAAATCAGCAACACATGAACACATGACATACCTCAGTTATACTGGAGAAAACTGCCTGCAAAATTATTGGACATGGCAGACCAATTAATGATGCAACCCCCTTTCCTGTGTCATTTAAAAGAAAGGGCACTCAATATATGGTTACCTCAGTGGTAACGACACATCCACCTGTCATCTCATCAGACTACCTGGTGAATACATCACAGGGCTGATAGGTCAGAAACTCAGTTCTCCACTCCCCAGCTTCAGCTCAGCTCAATCTTCCCTCTTGATGTGGCTCACTTAAACTGCCTACCTGCCATCCAGACTTAGGCTTTGAACAACTCTGCCCTCTCAACAGGCCCCATACTTCCTCGAAGAAGCTCCGCCCAGTCTATAAACTTATCCAGCCACCTGAGGTAACTTTCCACATCTCTGTAGACTCTGCCTTGGTTTTCAGTTCTGATTTGAATCCTGCAGCCACTGTTAACCATTTCATAGCCATTCTATAACATACATATTATTAAGTATGATGTGTGATGCAAGTGTTATAGATATTAGTAATTACAATTGGAGAAAGAGAGCCTGTGGTTGTTCAGCTCACTGACAGATTTATTCTGCTAGAAAAGCCTGACAAAATTGATGTAGTTCATGAATCTATAGTTACTCAATAAATTCTGACATTGTGGGAAGGCACAAATGTGTCTGGTCCATGTTACTGACATAGCTTGCTCATGACATAATGATAATGAAAAGTTTGTCATATTGCAAGAATTATAAAAATGTAACACAGTGCATGAGCACACACTATTTGAACAATGATGCTGACAGATCTGCTTTACACAGGATTGTCAGAAACTTTCACTTTACATAAAATGTAGTGTCTGCAAAACATAGAAAGTAGCATGAGATATGCCTGTGCTTTTCATTTCTCCTTATCTTTATGTTTAAAATAGATTTCTTGTAGACAACTTATAGTTGAAGTCTTATTTTTTATCCATTATGATACCTTCAGACCATGATATTCAATGTAATTATTGCTATAATTGGATTAATGTCTTTCATAATTGTTACTATTTTCTAATTATTGTCCTTGTTTTGTCTTTTTTGTCTTCCACTGTTTTTCTATCTTCTGTGATTTTATTTGAACATTTTATATAATTCCATTTTCCCCTTCTCCTGGCATATAAATTATAACTTTACTTAAAAAATGTTTTGTGGTTGTCCTAGAGTTAGTAATTTGCATTAAAATTAATTCACATAACACTATACACTTTACAAATGATATTAATTCCTTTCAGTGGCATATTCCCAATTCTTCCCTCCCATTTCTTACAATGTTGCTATTATTTATTGCAACTATCAATAAGGTATAATCTTGAAATACATTATTTTTCTTTTATTTATGCCATCTGTAATGTTCTTCCTTTTTATATAATTCAGAATTATGACCTGTTATTTTCTTTCTGAAGAACTTTAAATATTTCTTGCTAGACAGGTCACTCGATATAAATTCTCGTGTATAATGTTTATTGAATCTTTCCTTTCTACCTCACTTTTGAAAGGTAATTTTGCTGCTTATACAATTTTGCCTTGGTATGGGTTTGTTGGTTTGTTTCAATGCTTAGAATATTTCACCACTCTCTTCTTGCTTGCATGGTTTCTAAAGAAAACTGTAGTGTAATTCTTAACTTTGATCCTCCACAGGTAGAGTGGTTTCATTTCTTCTGCTTTCATACACAATTTTCTTTTTGTCTTTGATTTTCTATGGTTTGAATATATAGCTGAGTGTAAGGATTTTGTTTGTTTACTTGTTTATGGTGTTTATCCTGTTTTCTGTGCTCTGAGCTCCTAGATCTGTGGTTTAGTGTCTTTCATTCATTTGTGGAATTTTCAGTCATTGTTCCTTCAAATATTATATCTGTTCCTTTCTGTCTTCTGCTAGTATTCCCTTGACATATATGTTATACTTTTGGTAATTGTGTCATAATTCCTGGGTAGTCTGTTCTGTTTTATTCTTTTTGGTGTTTTTTATTTTTTACTTTATAGCTTGGGAAAGTTTTATTGATATATTTTTAATCTTACTGATTTTTTTCTCAGCCAAGTCCAGTCTACTGATGAGTCCATCAAAGGCAATCTCTGTTTCTAGCACAGGGTTTTTCATTTCTAGAATTTCCTTTTGATTCTCTTCTAGTTTACACCTCTCTGTTTACATTACCCATCTTTTCCTTCATGTTGTCCATTTTTTCCATTATAACCCTTATTATATTAATCAGTTATTTCAAATCTGATAATTCCAAAATCTCTGCCAAGTGTGAGTCCTAATTCTTGATCTCTCTCTGTCCAGCCTGTACTTTTCACCTGTTATCATTCTTTGCCATTGTTATGTAAAAACGTGTGTATCCTGACTGATGACAGTTTTTGTGTTGTTTTATGTTTACCTGACTAGAAGTTTAAGGCTTAACTGTGTTTATTGTTTGCAGTAACTCTAGATGTCAGAGGTTAAAATTTTCTCTTGTGTCTTGTTTTCCTCCTCTGTTGTCTTTGGATTTCTGTAGATACTTCTTATATAAGGCCTGAGATTTGCAATTCTTTCTGTTGTAGTCCCTATTTGGGCCCTGTTGATACAGAAATAAGATGTGGGATGAGGAGAATTATTTTAAAGTACCAAAATAACTTTTAGTGAACTTGTGCCCCCAGGTAGGACCAGTGCTTATCAGTTGTAGTTTACTCTTCCTCCACCCTTAATGAGAGAAGGCAAGAAGGAGCTTGAACTGGGTGTTTTCTTCTCCAAGGTTGTTTAGACACTGGTAAAACTCAAAGTGGTTATGTTCTGGTAGAATAGTTTCCCTTGAAAATAGAATGTTCAAGATTATTTCAAAATAGTTATTTTTCCTGCACCTTGCAGGGAGCAAGTGAAAATTTTTCTTTAAGAACTCAGCAGGGGGCCAGGGATTTAGCTCAGCACCATGCCTGCAAGTGCAAGGTCCTGAGTTCGATCCTTGGTACAGGAAAATAACTTAATAGGGTTCATAGAGGTTACACTAATGAAAGTGAGGTAGAGGAAGATAAGACTGGGAGCTTCTAGACTTTTTAGTCTTCAAGATTTTTCACATTATGGGACCAGCAATTCATCAGTTTCAGCTTTATTCCTTATGACTTCTGGGTCTCCAGGGGTGACTTTCTGGTCTTGGCAAGCTGTAATTTTCTCTATTCTCTCCTCTTTCCAATTTTTGGAGTATCTGTTTGCCCTAAAAATTCATCACTTCAGTTCTCTGATGTAAGAACAGTTGTTGAGTTTTAGTTTGTTCAACCTTTTTCTGGTGAGCAGATGAGTGGTATCTTCCAAGCTCCATGCATGTTAGAGCATGTTAGACCACAGCCCCATCTCTTTCCATACGCCAAAACGAGCTTGCCTGAAATAAGTACAATTCTTATTTTTCTGTTCTGATCTCAGGCATTAAGGATTTTGTGAGTTAATATGGTTTCATGAGCACTCTGACCATGATGTTATCAATTCTATGACCTAAACTTGTTGTATATTTACTAATTCCTAACTTCTGATCCAAATATTACGCCTAGATTATACACTTGTCCCAACAACTCCATGAAGTAGATATTATTATTCTTATTATTGTCCCCATCTTATAGCAGCATCACCTGAGGAAGTAAGTAAGTTTCTCAGGTCACAGAATGTATAATGTTGGGAGCAGGCCTCAACTAACTCAGAATAGACTGTGCTTGGCAACCAAGTTGATAAGAGAAGAATAACTAGCATACTTACTGTGAAATACTCTTTATTTCCCTTTTCAATTTTCATGGAATTAAAAAATATTAATGTCTCTTTCCATTAGATTATAGGGTCCACAAGTACAAAGACTTTATTTATTGTTACAGCTCAAGGGTCTGCCTGCTCAATAAATATTTGTTGATTTAATTGAATAAGAGTATCATGACAGTTTACCAATAATTACAAACTTTAAAAGATCATTAAAAGAAAGGTTGATCTCATTTATTAATGAAAATGTCTGCACATTAAATAAACAATGTAAATGAATTTGAAAATGTAACAATTTTAAAAAATATTAAATACCAACATTTACACATTGAGAAGACACTTTCTTTTTGTCAAACATAAATTTGGTGTATTTCGTCAAGTACAAAAATGAGACATTAGATTAAATCATGTTATCCAGTGCTAAGTTCTACTCTTATAGTAATCTGGAAATATTGCATTTTTTTCGCAAATATTCACTGGGGAAGAGAGAATGTATCTTATCAGTTATGATGGTGGGAAGGCAGGACATTCACAGCCACATTTGGATATGCTCAGTTTTTCACCACTGTGGACTCACCACTTAATGTAGGCAGCAATCATTAATACTCATGAGAATTTTTTGACATCTATGTTGGAGATTTATTACTTAATTGAAATTGTTTTTATTGTGTCTGGGAATTTTCTTTTCTGGCCAGGAGAGGGAGTACAAAACTTATTTTTTGTGTTTTGTTTTTTCCTTTATGAGCTTTTATTGTTTTATTTCTATCATTGGCTCTTCATTCTTTTAAAAATTTGTATAGATCGCTCTCCCTCCCTCCCTCCCTCAAAAATAAATTGAAATGCAGTAAATTATCTTCATGTGTCTTCTACCCAATTATAGAGAACAAATTGCTTTTAAGGAATTATTTATTTTAACTGTATAAAATATTTTATCACAGTATTTAGAGAATAATTCATTTTAACTTTACAAAGAATAAGAAGTTATTTTAGAGATTTTGAAAAATTAAAATAAAAAGAATTGTTTTTTCTAAAAAGGCAAAAGAGTATAAATGATCTAAGATAACAAACTCTATAAGCAATATGCTAATGGTGTTTCATTAAAGGTTAAAATCTTTAATCTACTCAGAAAAATGTTTTCCTAGTGTATACACATAACTTCCTTTTAAGTTAAATTACAAATGTATAAGTTTTAGCTCATGAGGAGTTTTTATTTGTAATACCCATTCTAATTATTTTTAATTTCAATTGTTCGTTGATGTGACCTATTTAAAATTCTGTTTTTAAATTTCCAATCATATAAGGATTTTGCTTTTTCATTTATTGATTTCTAATTTATCTCATTGCGGTATAAGAACATTCTCTGTGTCATGTTAGCTCTCTGGTATTCATTGAGACGTGCATCATGGGTTTCTAAGGCTTTCTAATTGTAGTTCCAGCTAGCTGTTTATGTGTGTGTAAAATGGTGTGAATTATGACTCTTTTCGTTGTCTCACAATGTTTCAAAGCCTCGTGGCTTCTCAGTGTGCATCTTTGCTGAGTATTCCATGACAGTATGAGGCAGGTTTTATAAGTATTGGATCGGGGCCGGGATGTAGCTCAGTGGTGCCTCTCCTGCCTGGCAAGTGCAAGGTCCTGAGTTCAATTCCTCGTATGGACAAAAACCAACCAACCAAACAAACAAAAAAACCCAAAACAAAAACAAGCCTTATATCAGTCAATGACTTCAAAACTGAATAAAATAAAACCAGGCCAGGAATTCTTTATGGAATGGTGAAATGATCAAAAAAGAAAAATATCTCTTTAAAGAAAAAGCTGAAGAGGTGTGGTATTTCTCTTCTCCATTCTGAGATGTTGCTAGTGTTACCCACATTTTAATCAAAGCAAGGCACACATTTCAAAAGAACTAATCACAGGGCTAGACAGGTACCCTAAGTGTCCCTAGAATTTGCACACAGGAATTGGTGCTTGACTCCTGAATAAATATTCTGAACTTCAGAGCCTGGCTAATCTGATCTGTCTAGAAATGGACTGCACTTTGTGAGTCTGTTAGAGCAAAAGTGAATACACAGTTCTCTCAAGATTTTATGGATGCTTGAGAAGAAACTCAAGAAGGATGAGGTAACCACACAGAAGGGTGAATTGCTAGGAACAAGTAGCTAAGTTGGAGATTCTGTAAACTGTACATAAAAGCAATAGTAAGGGGTCTCTAAACAAATTTCACACCAATGCCTCTTAAAAGAAAGAGCCAGAATTTTGGGTGTGCATGCAAAGCAAAACTTCATACCACATATTAACCCTTTGAGCCTTGAAAATTGTTCTCCTCTCCTTAATCCACTTTTTATGCCCCTTCTCCTCTCCCCACTAGCAGAAAACACACCTAGCAGAAGAAGGGCAAGTACCAAGAAAAAGAAAAGAAGCCAGTATATTATTGTAAGCTTTTGAACATATGGTATTTGAGTTGGGGAAGGAGAATTATCTAATTTGGTTGAAGGTGCAGAGTTGTTTTTATTGGACTGGACCAGATTTTTCTTTCCTGAAAGTAAATAGAAGAGTTATAAAACTTCTGGAGCTTTCATTCAGGAGAAAAATTCTTAGAAGTTGAAAGATCAGTTTCTCCATGTTCTCTATGACAAACTTGAAACTTTAATATGCCATTTCTAGACCCAAACAAATAAATTTGTATCTTTATAACTACACCAATATATGCGCGCGCGCGCACACACACACACACACACACACACGTACATGCCTAAGATTAATTACATTTAAAAAATACATTATATTGTTCCCAACTTTTGACATTTTCCACTTTTCCTTGAAATTCTCTCCATTTTTCTTTACATAGTTTGAGGCTATCTTGTTATGGATTCAGAATTACGGCTTCCAAGCTTATAATTATTTTGTATGTGTGTGGTATTGGACCCAGAGTCTTCACACTTTTTAAACTGTTTTATCCTCATCCTTATAACTGTTTTATCCTTATCCTTTTTTTATCCTCATCACTTTTTAAACTGTTTTAAAACATTGGGATGGTCTTACTAGGTCCCTAAAGGCTGGGCTAGAACTTGCCAACCTCGTGCCTCTGCCATCCAGAGGGCTGGGATTGCAGCCGTGTGCCCCCATGCCTGGGTTAGCCTTCCTATTCTTAAACCCTACTCCTTAGAAAGAACCTCTTTAAATACTTTAACTTTTTCTTCTAATAATTATCTATGTATCTCTAAATAAAATTTTAATGTTAATTTTTAATTTTTTAAAAAAAAATTCAGACACTGTTTATGTGCTGCTATGGTATTGTCCAGGGACTTTCTCTTTACCATCACTCTGGCA